>NC_135807.1:120441326-120741326 GCF_964213995.1 Mustelus asterias | reverse complement strand
GCAAACCTTACAGATACCAGGCTTATTGGAAAAGGGTTTTCAGGGTTTCGGTCCGGACTCTAGGGTTATAGAACATAGAACATAGAACAGTACAGCACAGAACAGGCCCTTCGGCCCACGATGTTGTGCCGACCTTCATCTGAAACCAAGATCAAGCTATCCCACTCCCTACCATCCTGGTGTGCTCCATGTGCCTATCCAATAACCGCTTAAATGTTCCTAAAGTGTCTGACTCCACTATCACTGCAGGCAGTCCATTCCACACCCCAACCACTCTCTGCGTGAAGAACCTACCTCTGATATCCTTCCTATATCTCCCACCATGAACCCTATAGTTATGCCCCCTCGTAATAGCTCCATCCACCCGAGGAAATAGTCTTTGAACGTTCACTCGATCTATCCCCTTCATCATTTTATAAACCTCTATTAAGTCTCCCCTCAATCTCCTCCGCTCCAGAGAGAACAGCCCCAGCTCCCTCAACCTTTCCTCATAAGACCGACACTCCAAACCAGGCAGCATCCTGGTAAATCTCCTCTGCACTCTTTCCAGCGCTTCCACATCCTTCTTATAGTGAGGTGACCAGAACTGCACGCAATATTCCAAATGCGGTCTCACCAAGGTCCTGTACAGTTGCAGCATAACCCCACGGCTCTTAAACTCCAACCCCCTGTTAATAAAAGCTAACACACTATATGCCTTCTTCACAGCTCTATCCACTTGAGTGGCAACCTTTAGAGATCTGTGGATATGGACCCCAAGATCTCTCTGTTCCTCCACAGTCTTCAGAACCCTACCTTTGACCCTGTAATCCACATTTAAATTAGTCCTACCAAAATGAATCATCTTAAGAGTTTATCTATGTTCATCAGTGTGCATACTGCATAGCACCACAAGCTTTTATTGCTTAGCCTTGGGAGCTTCTTAAATCTCAAGGGGAATATAGCAGTGTATCCACTGTAACACAGTATTTCTGTGACTGCTGAAGTGCAGGAGTTTTGTTCCAGACCGTGAAACGCGAACATCTGGTGAAGTCCGTCTTGCTGCGTGGGAAATCTGCCTCAGTGATTTTCAATTGATGGAAGCCACGCGCCAAGCTATTAAACGAATTCACCATCTGCGTGAAATAAATTGATGGACAAACGTACATGGGTTTGTTTACGGAGGCATCCTGAAGAAACACAAATCACACAGAAGTGCAAAATCCCCTCATTAAATATCTTGTGGCAAAAAAAATGATTCAAAAGTGATTTGGTTGTAATGTTAGGAAACCTCGGGCTGGCCTTGTAGGCAGAGAGGACTGTAAAATTGGGCGCCATGCCATGGATGCACTTCTGGTACCTACATGCAGCTCCCCCGCCCCCGTAACAATTTTAGCAGCAGTAGGGAAGACATTGGGAAACCCACCTGCCCCTGGGCCAATTGAGGCCATTAAGTGACCAATTAATAACAAGGACCCTTACACCGATGGTGAGGAGGGGGTGGGGGCATTGGGTGGGGAAGGTGGGGTGGGGTGTGGGGTGATTCTTCAGCCTAGGACAGAAGTAAGCATATCAGAATTATTGCTGTGGAAGGTTGCATCATCAGAGCAGATGCAGCAGAGACAGAGAGAAACTGGGAGAGTGGAATGGAGTCCTTAGAGCAAGCAGGTTGTGTAAGGAAGTGTATTTGAGATTGTTGTAATATATTTAACGGATAGCAGCAAGCCATCATGAGAGAGGAACTGTGCTATGTGATCCAGTCTCAGCTTCACCTCAACCTGGAGCAAAACACGGCAAACGCAGCTCTGCTACTAATGTCTTTGGTCTTGCGATCCATTTATATATGTTCTCATGCGCTTTGTCTAAATAAATGAAGCCACAACATATTTACACAATCCCGTATGAGTAATATCATTATTAAAACTTGGCAGAGGTAGCTATGGAAATCAAAGCAACTTAGAGTAAATATTTATTGATAGCCTATTCCCAGAAATGGAGACAAAGAAATCAAGGAAGGGTAGGAAAGAATCATCTTAGATCTTTGGCGAGTTTGGAATTTTTAGAGATATATATCTCCATATATCTTTTATAAAAATACATGCAGGATGGGCCCTATGGGTCACTGTATTCAGAGCAACATCTTTTATTTAGAGAAAATGAGATGAATTAAAGGAGAAGTTATTCAATGTGGGAATAAATTCAGCCGGTTGGAAGGGGGTGTTTTTTTTTACATTTGTGGGATGTGGGCGTCGCTGGCTGGCCAGCATTTATTGCCCATCCCTATTTTCCCTTGAGAAGGTGGTGGTGAACTGCCTTCCTGAAACACTGCAATCCATGAGCTGTAGGTTAGCCTACAATGCCGTTAGGGAAGGAATTCCGGGATTTTGACCCAGCGACTGTGAAGGAACGGTGATATATTTCCAAGTCAGGATGGTGAGTGGCTTGGAGTGGAACTTGCAGATGGTGGTGTTACCATGTTTCTACTGCCCTTGTCCTTCTAGATGGGAGTGGTTGTGGGTTTGCAAGGTGCTGTCTAAGGATCTTTGGTGAATTGCTGCAGTGCATCTTGTAGATAGTACACACTGCTGCTACTGAGCGTCGGTGATGGAGGGAATGGATATTTGTAGATGTGGTGCCAATCAAGTGGGCTGCTTTGTCCTGGATGGTGTCAAGCTCCTTGAGTGTTGTTGGAGCTGCACCCATCCAGGCAAGTGGAGAGTGTTCCATCACACTCCTGACTTGTGGATGGAAACTGGTTGGGCCTTCATTCAAGGAAGAAGCAGACAACCCTAAGCCATCATGGTGGTGGATAGAGGTGCAGGGAGATTGGGTGTTCATGGTGAAGAAGAATTGATTAGGGCCAGGAAATTGGAAACTGTTAAAGTGGTGGAGAGCATCAGAAGTGTCACACATATGGGTGGGGAGAAACTAGACAAGGGGAGATAGAAGGAAATCAGTCTGTTGAAGGAAAAGGCTAAAATGATTGGGTCTGCCAGGACAGTGCTGTTTGTGGATCTTGGAAGGAACTAAAAGCAGCCAGTTCAGGGTTGGTGGCTATCAGGTTGCAGGAAAAATCTTCAGAGCAAACGAGGTTGATAGCAGGTCTGATTTTGTTTTTAATTCATTTATGGGACGTGGGCGATCCTGGCTAGATCAGCATTTATTGCCCATCCCTAGTTGCCCTCGAGAAGGTGGTGGTGAACTGCCTTTTTGAACCGCTGCAGCCCCTGAGGTGTAGGTACATCCACAGTGCTATTAAGAAGGAGGTTGCTGGACTTTGACCCAGGTGAGTATTTCCAGCATTTTCAGATTTACAGCGTCTCCAATTTTTGCTTTTGTATTAATCATTTTGCGAATTTATATAACCTTCTGATCCATTAGGTCACCTTTTGCAGTTGTTTAAGGCCAGCAAGGAGAGCTCCAATCCAACTGTGTGAACGTTTAATTTAAATATTATGACCAAGTTAATATCACGATGAGTAAGAGGCAACCCAATTTGCTCACTTGCTTGCAGGAATGTACTTTGCACTCAGCTCACTCATGTTCCCCAGTAATTGCTCTGGTGTTTGCAAATGTTGGTCAGAGAGATGTAACGTACGGCCTTCGCCAGAATGACTCAATGTGAAGGCAGGCTGCTGGTGGGGGTGCCTCCCTAAAACTGCACACACATATTGCAATGTTCAGAGTGAATGTGACCTCTGCTGCAAGAAGGCCAGCCCTATACCCCACCTTTCCCCTGGTCTTCCTCCTCCACCAACACTGGGAGAAAGAAAGCAATTCCCGCATTGAACAGTGAAAGCCCTCCCAAAATTCCAGCCAAGCAAGTGCGGAAAAGAATTATGGGTGGAATTCTCCCATGCCCCCACTGGCGGGATATATGGTGGGTGGGGAAGTGGGGGGGGTGGTGCGGTGAGAATTCAAAGGGAGGCCCAATAGTCAGTTTCACACTAGCGTGAATTCTCAGCGGGATCTTCCAGAGCTGCCCACCGTGGTGGATCGGGAAACCCGTTGGAGGCCGGCATGAAATTGATTTGCATCTCGCTTAAGGGATGCAGATGAAGGCCTGACCGGAATCTTCCTCCCATTTTCCAAGACGATACTCCAGTCCAGAACACGTCTTGCCAAGGTGGCATGCAGAAGACCGGGAGCTGCCTCTGGCATTTGGGATGGAGGTTGCCAGCGACCCTGGGCCCTGGAATACACTGCAATCATTGCAGGGAGCATCTATCACCTGCATTTTGCACTTCATGGAGGAGCCCCATCTTCCAGCCTGAGAGTGTTCCTGGAGATCCACCTTCTTCTTTCAATAAGTCTATCTCCTTTCTTCAAAGGTAGAGTAGGAATGTTGAATATAGCACCCAGATATGGCAGAGCGACATTGGCCATCAAGCCAGCCCCGCCACAAAAGATGGCGCAAAACCCCCGGATATATAATTAGTTATGCCAGGGCAGAAAATATGGTGTGGTTTCCCATCAGCCTCCACAGTGGGAAATGCTCTCCTTCCCTGCCTCCGCCATTGGACTTCATCCCAGATGGGACAATTCCACCCAATGGATCAAAAAAACTGAGCAATACGAAATGGGAATCTCAAGACTCCAGGGTTAAAGTCCAGTATCAAAAATTCTCCTGCGAAAAATCTTTCAAATAAATAATTTGCTGAGCTTTGTCACTCATGTCTTGGGTTGGGTTCATTAATATCTTTCAGGGAGGGAAATCTTCCGCCCTTACCCGGTCTGGCCTACATGTGACTCTCGACCCACAGCAGTATGGTTGGCTTTTAAGTGCCCCCTGAAATGGCCTAGCAAGCCATCCAGTTTAAGTAGTGGTGGAAAATGAAAAGTAAAGATCAACATTGCCTTCAATGGAACTCCCATTCTTTGGAAATTGTGGTCAGGTGGTGAAGCTGGAATGAAGAATGTTCAGGATGACGTTCAGCTGTACTGTCACTGGCAGTGCCATTCCTATGTTGCAGGCATCTCTGTAGCAGATGGCACCTCTCTTCAACTGGCTCTGCACTGACCCAAAGCTTGTGAAGGCAGTTGTACTGCAAATATGGTTGATGGTTTAATGCCAAGTGTTGGCAGTCCAGTTCTGGTGCCCGCTGATCTCCCTGCCATGCTTCTTTTATCTTGTACCAGCACATCAGCCATTTTAGAATAACTTCCAGCATTAAATTTAAATTGACTTAAGCTACAGATGTAGCTCTCTGGAATTTGCATTCAGGTGCCTTGGTGCTCCCCGAGTTGCAGTCACATTTGTAGTGTAAGACCTGTAGCATAAGACCTGTAGTGTAAGACCACAGTGGCGCAGTAGTTAGCACTGCTGCCTCACAGTGCCAGGGACTCGGGTTCAATTCTGGCCTCAGGTGACTGTCTATGTGGAGTTTGCACGTTCTCCCCGTGTCTGTGTGGGTTTCCTCTGGGTGCTCCAGTTTCTTCCCACAGTCCAAAGATGTGCAGATGAGGTTGGCTGGCCATGCTAAATTGCCCCTTAGTGTCAGGTGGATTATCAGGATAAATATGGGACTCGGGCCCAGGTGTGACTGTTGTCAGTGCAGGCTCGATGGGCCAAATGCCCTCCTTCTGCACTGGGATTCTATGATTCCTCTTTACTAAAAGTTATTCTTTTATGGGATGTGAGCATCACTGGCAAGGCCAGCATTTGTACCCATCCCTAATTGTCCTTGAATGGATTGGCTTGCTAGACCATTTCAGAGGGCCTTTAAGAGTTAATTACATTGCTGTGGATCTTCAGTCACATGTAGGGCCAGACCTGATGAGGATGGCAGATTTCCTTTCCCTTTCCTGTCCCGCTGAGCTCCTGCAGGTGTTACAGTCTGTCTTCTGGTGACTTTCCAGAGAACATTTGGCTATTTTGCAAAAAAGTTCCTTCTTCTCCAACAGTTACTGCATGCATGGAGCTTCTCTTTCTGGCCACTTCCAATGAATAAGCAGTGCGATCCTGCCCAAAACAGACAGGTACTCACATTCTGGCACCTTTGCCTTATTTTGCAAGCTGTCATCATGAAGGACGTTCTCTCACATTTTGTGCAACAGAAACCATCAATACTTAGCCAGTAATATTTCTTGCTGGATTGGGTATGTTCCGTATTGTTCGTATTCTGTGTTTGCATTTCAGAATTACAATATTTCTAGGTCTAAAACAATAGCAGCAGTTGGCCAATCCCACAAACTCAATGGCCAACATGGACAATTTACTCCTTTCCCTTGTTGTGGTCCCATTACAGCAGATGGATGAACCTCCTCTTTATGTTTTTCTGACTAAGTTGGTTGCCAGATAGAACCATAGAACCATAGAAAATTACAGCTCAGAAACAGGCCTTTTGGCCCTTCTGGTCTGTGCCGAACCATTTTTTGCCTAGTCCCACTGACCTGCACTTGGACCATATCCCTCCACACCCCTCTCATCCATGAACCCGTCCAAGTTTTTCTTAAATGTTAAAAGTGACCCCGCATTTACCACTTTATCCGGCAGCTCATTCCACACTCCCACCACTCTCTGCGTGAGGAAGCCCCCCCTATTATTCCCTTTAAACTTTTCTCCTTTCACCCTTAACCCATGCCCTCTGGTTTTTTTCTCCCCTAGCCTCAGCGGAAAAAGCCTGCTTGCATTCACTCTATCTATACCCATCAAAATCTTATACACCTCTATCAAATCTCCCCTCAATCTTCTACGCACCAGGGAATAAAGTCCCAACCTATTCAATCTCTCTCTGTAACTCAGCTTCTCAAGTCCCGGCAACATCTTTGTGAACCTTCTCTGCACTCTTTCAACCTTATTTACATCCTTCCTGTAACTAGGTGACCAAAACTGTACACAACACTCTAAATTCGGCCTCACCAATACCTTATATAACCTTACCATAACACTCCAACTTTTATACTCGATACTCCGATTTATAAAGGCCAATGTAGCAAAGGCACTCTTTACGACTCTATCCACCTGTGACGTCACTTTTAGGGAATTCTGTACCTGTATTCCCAGATCCCTCTGTTCCACTGCACTCTTCAGAGTCCTACCATTTACCCTGTACGTTCTACTTTGGTTTGTCAGGGGCTTTGTATGACAGGGACTTATTGCTGACTCACCCTGACATATCTCCTCGTCCCATTCTGCAGGGATGTACCGTGTCTATCCCCAATGATTCCATGTGCAAAATTAATGAATGCATATTCAGATATAAACCTGTGCATTTCTTCTCATGTTGCTGCCCACTAATAGTCTAACACAATGGGCAGAATTTTCCCTTTTCTCTTTGAAGTGTTGTCTCAGGCGAGAAAAGTGGTGTGTACTTCGTCGGTTGCACTGCCAGCTTTTCCCACCATACTTTCAAACACTTTGAGATTAAAAAATGCTGGAGGTGGGGCCCACACTGTCACGCTGGCCAGTCTGGCTCTGTAGGAACCTGCTCTGCTCCACATACAGAGGAAACCCCCCCCCCCTCCCATGGACACAGCCACAACCCCCAACCCCAATGGATGCATGGAACCCTCCCCCCTATGAACCTCTCCAGAGGAGCCCCTCGGCACTGCCCTTGGAAGTACCTGGGCACTGGGGGAAGTGCCAACATGTAGTGCCAAGGGGAAGCATTCAGGCACTGCCAGGGTACTGCCCGGGCCTATCCCTCTCCTGCCTGGGGGTTATTCTTACCTGTCTGCCTGTGGCCGGTTATCTTTGCCAGGTTCATGTTGCATGGTGAGAACTTCATTACCTCACTGACAGGGGGCCGGAACGATCACATCGCAAGATCTCACCGGCATGAATTTCACTTTTGGCCTCTTGTGAGATTTTGTACCCCTGTCAATATTTACACTCGTGGCAACAAATGGCACAAAAACCCGACCAATGTCACTGTATTGTGGGTTCACACTAACTTAAATTGCTTATTAAATTGAATATCCTATTGATCTTTGTGTTAACTATTCAATTCATAGGGGGTTAACCAGCAGTGTTCCTTCACTGTCACGGGATAAAACTCCTGGAACTCTCTTCCCAACAGCACTGTGGGTGGACCAACCCCACATGGAGTGTAGCAGTTCAAGAAGGCAGCTCATCACCACCTTCTCAAAGTCAGTTAAGGACGGGCAATCAAAATTCTGCTCTAGCCAGCGATGCCCACGTCTGATGCAAGAATAAAAGGAAGTGTTGCCTCAGGAAGCTGCACTGTTTCTTTTTGTTATTTCATAAGAATTCACCTCAGGGATACGTTCAAGCTCGCTTTACATTGCTTCTCTTTATCTTATTTCCACATTATTTATATATTTTTCTTTGCTTGTTGAAGTATTAGAAGTTAAAAAAATGTATTTCCACCATTGCATAGAAGTTACTGAAATGCTGGTCAAGGATTGGGTAACAACTATTGACATGTTGGGGTGGCACGGTGGCACAGTGGTTAGCATGGCTGCCTCACACCGCCAGGGGCCTGGGTTCAATTCCCGGCTTGAGTCACTGTCTTTGTGGAGTTTGCACATTCTCCCTGTATCTGCGTGGGTTTCCTCCGGGTGCTCCGGTTTCCTCTCACAGTCCAAAGATGTGCAGGTTGGGTGGATTGGCCATGCTAAATTGCCCCTTAGTGTTAGGGGGACTAGCTGGGGTAAATACATGGAGTTATGGGGATAGGGCCTGGGTAGGATTGTGGTCAGTGCAGACATAATGGGCCGAATGGCCTCCTTCTTCACTGTAGGGATTCTATGATTCTGTGACATTGAAACCACTTTTTAATTTAAGTTTAAAGTTTATTAGTGTCACAAGTTGGCTTACACTGGAATGAAGTTACTGTGAAAATCCCCATGTCGCCAGTTTGGGTACACTGAGGGATAATTTAGCACTGCCAATCAACCTAACCAGCACATCTTTTGGACTATGGGTGGAAACCAGAGCACACAGGGCGAACATGCAGGCTGTCCCAAGCCAGGAATGAGTTTGTCTCCCTGGTGCTGTGAGGCAGTAGTGCAACCACTGTGCCACCATCCTCATGTAGTGGAAGGTTTAATAATTGGATTATAATTCGATTAATGATTATAAGTGATAGAAGGTTTGGAGTAAAATTTTCTCATAGACAATTATCATAAATATTTGAATGGTAAATAAGTGTTACCGATACATGGAACTAATAATCCTGTTTAATATCAAAGTCATTTAAATTTCAGAATGCGAAGCAAGATCAATAATCCTGTTTTATATTTCTATGTAATGAGGATGCCCAATGTTTGATGATACCATTTACATGGGATCTGACCATCTTGGCGCCTGTCTCTCTTTACAAGTTTCTCCCAGTATATACAAGATTTTGGCAATGGGAATTGAATTGAAATGCACACATTCTTTTGCAGTAAAAGGCTGTAGAGACTGTGATGAAAACGATAAGCTAGCTCCCAGTGACATATCTACTCGGGGTGACTTGAGATTTTGCCTGCATTGTCTGAGGCTGGTCCTTCTGTCAGTCTCTTCGGTAAATAGATTTCCGCATGGTCCTCGTGTCCATCAATTCATCCACCAACACCACTAGCTTTAGTGAGTTTGTACTGATCAAACTGACTAAGTTCACTGTTACAGACAGCCACAGTAAAGTGTTTACTGGATCACCATTACCTTTGTGAATGGGAGAAAATGGCTGTGTGCAATGGATACATTGGCAGGTTAGGAATATCTGATCAGGCTTGAGAACTCTGAGAAACATTTAGTTCATGCATTGGGACAAAGGACATGTCCTTCAGAATAAGAATATATTCTAATAATATATTGGAACGGATTTGCTTTTCTTTATTACAATTAGCTCATGGTTAAGCAGTAATTTGAAGATTATTATTCTCAAGGCCCTACATTTTAATGTCCTCCCAGCTCCTGATACTCACTTAGTTGGACTCCTTCCCCATTCTGTCCCATATCACTCATCCTGACATGGATAACACCAATTGATTCTTCTTCCTTTCCAGCTGCTTTGAGACACCCCTTGCTGGTTAAACAACACACCCTCTTGAACTTTCAGTTGTGACTTTATAAGGCACCCATTATCCTCAGAATCAAATCCCTTATTACAACAATCTTTCTATTCTGCTGTTTCTCTCCCTCAGACTGATTTCAGCTCCAGGGTGACTATATAATTAGCCTTCTGGTAATGCTTTCCACAGAAATCGTCTTTATCTCCACAGATAGCTAGTATATTATATCTGTTGGACAGGACCAGATTGTGATGGCTCTTCCTTCCTGTTTCCACCAGGTTCCTTTTACCCTGCAGTCATGCACACAGCTTCCTCTAGCTCTCTACGTGGTATGACTGTGCGTAGAACCAAACAATCCAAATATTCCTCCCCCTCTTGCAACAAGAAAGCCAATGTGATTGAGTAGGAAATCTGGTGTTTATGCTATGGTCATACAGGTCAGTAAGCATTATGAAGTGGTACTGTCCTGCACAGAAGCATCCAGTTAGCAGACATATTAATAATGCAAGGGAGAAGGGCACCTTGAAGGATAAGGGCAGACACATGGGAAGGTCACTACCTGCAGGTTTCCCTCCAAGCCCAAAACATCCTGACTTGGAACTATATCACCTTTCCTTCACTGTCGCTGGGTCAAGATCCTGGATCTTCCTCCCTAGCAACAGTCTTGGTGTACCTATATCACAGGGACTGCGGCGGTTCAAGATGGTGGCTCCCCTTCTCAAGGACAACTTGAGATGGACAACATGGGTCAGCATTACCTTCATCCCTTAAACAAATCAGAAAAGAAAGGATAGTGTTTCTGAAGGCATTGAGCCAACAGTAACCGAGAGCAACAGAGATCTGGGCACTGATCTGGAAATCCGGCAGGATTAGTTACTGGTCCCAGTGAAAGGCCTCCTGTATTCCTGCAGCTCAACATTATCCTCACCAGATGTCCATCAAAACTACTTCAACCAGGGCCAGACTTAGCAGTGAGGCTATATTTTATATACATAGATTAAATACAATGGTCTAGTGGTATTATTGCTAGACTATTAATCCAGAAACTCAGCTAATATTCTGGAGACCCGGGTTCGAATCCCGCCACGGCAGATGGTGGAATTTGAATTCTAGAATTTAAATTCAATAAAAAATATCTGGAATTAAGAATCTACTGATGACCATGAAACCATTGTCAATTGTCAGAAAACCTGAGGTACACTGAGGGAGAATTTAGCATTGGTCAATGCATCTAACCAGCACGTCTTTTCGGTCTGTGGGAGGAAACTGGAGCACTTGGAGGAAACCCCCACACGCGGGAGAACAAGTAGATTCCACACAGACAGTGACCCAAGCTGGGAATTATAAGACCATAAGACCATAAGACATAGGAGCGGAAGTAAGGCCATTCGGCCCATCGAGTCCACTCCACCATTCAATCATGGTTGATTTCAACTCCATTTACCCGCTCTCTCCCCATAGCCCTTAATTCCTCGAGAAATCAAGAATTTATCAATTTCTGTCTTGAAGACGCTCAACGTCTCGGCCTCCACAGCCCTCTGTGGCAATGAATTCCACAGACCCACCACTCTCTGGCTGAAGAAATTTCTCCTCATCTCTGTTCTAAAGTGACTCCCTTTTATTCTAAGGCTGTGCCTCCGCGTCCTAGTCTCCCCTGTTAATGGAAACAACTTCCCTACGTCCATCCTATCTAAGCCATTCATTATCTTGTAAGTTTCTATCAGATCTCCCCTCAACCTCCTAAACTCCAATGAATATAATCCCACGATCCTCAGACGTTCATCGTATGTCAGGCCTACCATTCCTGGGATCATCCGTGTGAATCTCCGCTGGACCCGCTCCAGTGCCAGTATGTCCTTCCTGAGGTGTGGGGCCCAAAATTGCTCACAGTACTCCAAATGGGGCCTAACCAGTGCTTTATAAAGCCTCAGAAGTACATCCCTGCTTTTGTATTCCAAGCCTCTTGAGATAAATGACAACATTACATTTGCTTTCTTAATTACGGACTCAACCTGCAAGTTTACCTTTAGAGAATCCTGGACTAGGACTCCCAAGTCCCTTTGCACTTTAGCATTATGAATTTTGTCACCGTTTAGAAAATAGTCCATGCCCCTATTCTTTTTTCCAAACCTGGGTCCCTGGCACTGTGAGGCAGCAGTGCCAACCACTGTGCAGAATGATGTTTGTTCATTTCTAATCTCTAGGTTCTGCTGAATTATGCATGGCCAAGGCACCTAACCAGGACATCTTTCGGACTGTGGGAGGAAACCAAAGCATCCGGAGGAAACCTACGCAGGCAGCAATGCTAACTGCTGTGTCACTGTGCCAAGATTTTATACTTTCCAATCCTATTAATCAAAGCTCACCATGTACAACTCAAGCCAGTATAAAGTTCTCGCTACAATATTCTGGCCATTTCCACACTTAGTTCAGAGAACAGTAACTACAACCCTCCCTTTAGGCAATTCCATAGCCAAATTGCACTGGCCACCTTGCACAGTAAACAAGATACTCTGCACTTTGTAACCTTTATTTCTATTGTTGGAATTGTGTATTAATCTCCTCATGCCATCTGGAAAGAGGATATTAATGGTAGCAATGAACTTCACGGCTATCGGTAAAGTGATTAAGATGATAAAAGATTATTGTAAATCTATTTGTAACGTTTGTCAGGGGTCGATGAAATCTTGTCTACCGAATCAAAATCTCCTGAGTCATTGCCGATCTGATAGACACAGATAATCAATCTAATTCTGAGATATATGTTGGAATGAAACAGTGCCTCATTCTTCCCTTCCACCTCCTCTTTCTCATTCTTTCCCTCAGTCTCTGTTCTACTACTCGAATGCAGTGCAAATAGACATTGACACTGATTATGAATGTGTTTGTCCAAGTGCTATTAAACACTGGTTAAATTCAGCCTTAATAACACTCATGCATAATGCTAGTGCAAGATTTTAATTTGCTCTAATTTATTCAGTGCCATCCATTAATTAATGCTTTAATTATTGATTACTTTGGTGGTAATAATTACTGCTCATGACTTAGTTGTGGTGTTAAATGTTAATTATTGGAAATTAGGTTCAAAGTTGATTTAACAACCAGAACTCAAATGTCTGCCATGTGTTTAACAGCTCAAATACTGCACAGGTACGACAATTCTACCCTGTGTCCTTTCAAACTTCATAAAAGATCATGAACAGCCATAGTTCCCATTTTGTCTATTGTCTTTTCACTTGAACAAAATGGTTCTTGGGATGTTATCAGCATATAAATTAGATTTCTTTCAGTGAGTAATACTTTGTGATACAGTATATGAATAATTTGGAAGATGGCATGTGGTGGGGGTAGCACGCTTTGAATGTACTGGATTCCACAGTTTCCCCGCACTGGGAGCCACCCTACAAGGGGACAGCGTGTTACTCGCTATTACTGCCCTAGTTAATGTACAGGCAGCACATGTCATCCTAGGGCTTGTCAGATAAGTTACATGTCCAGTGTTTGAGGGGAATTTTCCCACTCTGCCCGCCACGGGAATTGTAACAGGCGAGGGGGCGGACTATGGAAAGGTCCATTAACCTCGGGTGGGGTTTTCCAGGTTTGGGGTGAATACAGCTGGAAAGTCCCGCCCTTTTTTGTGTCTGGCCATAGAAAGGCATTTTCCATCTTTGTGATATCCAATGAGATGGTCTGAAACCATTGCCTACTTCCCACAAGAGTTGGCCATTGAGGTCCTAAACCTCTACAGTTCTGGATTTTTCCATTCAGCCATGGGGAATCTACACAACATCAGCAGGGGAGTTTTAGGGTTTGTATTGGCTAGGGGCCAAATATCATGTGACAAGTCACATGAGAACAGTCAGGGTTGTACAGTTCTACTGGCTCACTGGCTTCCACGTGGTGCTAAGGGCAATGAATAGGACCTAAGTGCCAATCCGGACCCCTGTAACCTACACCAAGCTTCAGCTTACTTCATGTCCTGATTGCATGTGCTGCCCGGCCATGGAAACTGCAGGCCAACACACAAAATGTAGGCCGCTGCCAGAACATCTTCATCCTTCACCCTCCTGCCCTCGCCCATCTCTACGGCAAGGATAGGCAATTTGCTAGTTGAATCTTGGGGTCAAGGCCTAAATCCTGATGCCAAGAGTGTCGATGCTGTTCTGAGTGATGCGGGACATGGAAGAGGAGAACTACAATCGTGCACATGCAACAATCAGGTGCATGGCGCAGGGGATCTTTGGGTGTTCCTCAGGTGCCTGAGCAGGTTGTTTGGCCATCCTGCAGCACGCAGTGGGGAGGATGCCAAAATTAATTATGGCCTTGCAGGAAGGATCAAATTGCTCACCCTGGAACTTTTGACAGCGGAGATTCCTGAGCAACAGACCCCAGAGTCACGAATTTAAGTTGATTTTTGAATTTGAGCCCATTCATTTGAGTTGCTGTTTTCAACTGCCAGGGCATTTAGTGTGGCAACTCTTGGAAGAGGTATTGAGCAACTGACAGCTTCCACATGAGAGTACACTCTGACAGTAAAGACTTCTGAAAGACAAGGTCAATCCAAGGGCTTGGCAATGCAATCCCATCACTTGAAGCTATTCTAACCTTTGTTGGCCAAGTAAGTATGAACCATTCGATGTGGAGTATTCCCATGGGGTTGGGAATTCAAAGAGCAACAGACCAGAGAATTAAAGTGAAAATACAATAGAATAGAAATGAGCTGCAATGAACAAAGCTAACCAGAAAAGATCGCCTTTAACCAGGATAGATAGATATTGATTTACAGATACTTGAACACTACTGTGTTAGTGGCCAACAACAGAACAATCAAGCTACATACACAGAATTATTCAATTATTCAGCATTGCAAGTGGCCATTCAACCCACTGTGCCTATTCTGGCCATTTGAAAGAGCTATTCCATTAGCACTGCTCCTCCGCTCTTCCCCATGCACCTATATTTTCTTTTCCTTTTCACATATATATCTATTTGAAAGTTACTACTGAATCTGCTGCCACCAACCTTTTGGGCAGTGCATTCCAGGTTATAATGGCCAGGATTCTCCGACCCCACCAATGGGATTTTCTGGTCCCGCTGCTGTGAATGGAGATTTGGCTGAGCACCAAATTCTCCATTCTTGGGGGCAGCAGGAAGAACTCTGGCAATATCTCTCTTGGTAAAAGAGTGTCCTCCTCAATTCCCATAAGTTTCTCTTGATCTTCAGATTCCGGGGAATTTTAAATTCCAACATTGTTATCCTAGTGATAGTTGTAGATCCATAAAAAATTATGGGACATGTTCACTCATGGCAGACAAATTAAGAACATAAGAACATAAGAAATAGGAGCAGGAGTAGGCCATCTAACCCCTCGAGCCTGCCCCACCATTCAATAAGATCATGGCTGATCTGATAGTGGTTTAGTTCCACTTACCTGCCCGTTCCCCATAACCCTTAATTCGCTTATTGATCAGAAATCTATCTACCTGTGACTTAAACATATTTAACGAGGTAGCCTCCACTGCTTCAATGGGCAGAGAATTCTAGAGATTCACTACCCTCTGAGAGAAGAAGTTCCTCCTCAACTCTGTTCTAAACTGACTCCCCCTTATTTTGAGGCTGTGTCCTCTAGTTCTTGTTTCCTTTCTAAGTGGAAAGAATCTCTCTGCCTCTACCCTGTCTAGCCCCTTCATTATCTTTTATGTCTCTACAAGATCTCCCCTCAGCCTTCTAAACTCCAAGTACAAATAGCTAACTCAAAAAATAAAACAGGCACTATTAGAAATTATTCCATTTATTGCATTGTGCCACACTTCGCAATAAGGACAAAGAACAAAGTACAAAGAAAAGTACAGCACAGGAACAGGCCCTTCAGCCCTTTGAGTCTGTGCCAATCATGATACCTAATTAAACTGAAATAAAACACCTTCTTCCCTTACTCGGTCCGTATCCCTCTATTCCCTCCCTATTCATGTACCCATCCAGATGCCTCTTAATTTGTTGCTGATGTGCCTGCTTCAACCACCTTCTCTGGCAACGTGTTCCAGGCACCCACCACTCTCTGCGTGAAAAAACTTCCCCCGCACATCTCCCTTAAAATTTCCCCATCTCACCTTGAATCTGTGCCCCTTGTAATTGATACTTCCACCCTGGGAAAAGCCTCTGATTATCCACCATGTCTATGCCTCTCATAATTTTGTAGACCTGTATTAGGTCTCTCCTCAGCCTCTGTATTTCCAGTGAAAAGAACCCTAGCTTATTCAACCTCTCCTTAAAGTCAACACTCTTGAGACCAGGCAACACCCTGGTGAACTTTCTTTGCACACTCTCCAAAGCTTCCATGTCCTTCTGGCAGTGTGGCGACCAGAACTGCGCGCAATGCTCCAAATGCGGCCTAACCAACGTTTTATATAGCTGCAACATGATTTCCCAACTCTTGTACTCAATGCCCCGGCTGATGAAGGCAAGCATGCCATATGCCTTCTTAATCACCTTGGCCACCTGAGTTGCCACTTTTAGGGAATATATTAAACATCTGCCATAAACTCAATTAGTGGACTTTGAACCTTAATAGGAAATTTACCAACTATAAGTGCCTTGTTTCAATGACATAGGAAAGGAAAAATGCGTTGTCAAACTGTTTGCAATTTTGGCTGGCTTCAGAGCATTGACTGCTGAGCAATACAAATGAGCATTTAAATGCTCAAAGGCAGACAGGCCTGCATTACAGAATCAGAATAAGTACAACATTAAACTGTACAGTTATTACAAGAGAAGACAGCATTTGAATATTGGTCAATGGAAATGGAAATGCATTGTATCAGTCTTGACTTGATGGTAGCACTCTTGCCCCAGGGTTATAAGGCTGTGTGTTTAACTCCTATGACAGCAACTTGAACACATGCGCCCGGATATTTATGGTTGAGACAGCTATTGAGAGTTGGGAATTTTCCCATCTTCTCTATTTTTGTGTCGCGGAGACGGGCATGAACTGGAGACTGTTGTATTATTATAATGACATGATACCTTGGACTTATTTATTGCTCATATGTGATTAGGTAAACACATTATGGTTCATTTATTAAGACTATGCACATGAAAACAGTTATACATAGAGTCATAGAGGTTTACAGCATGGAAACAGGCCCTTTAGCCCAACTTGCCCATACTGCCCAGTTTTTACCGCTAAGCTAGTCCCAATTGCCCGCATTTGGCCCATATCCCTCTACACCCATCCCCATATCCCTCGACACCCATCCCCATATCCCTCTATACCCATCATTACCCATAAGTATGAAACTTGAAGACATCAGAGCTGTGTGTGTATGCTCTGCTCAGACCAAAAGTGAAACTGATACTGGTTCACGTGACATATTTCACTTTTAGTGATGTCATACTGATGTCCCTTAAAGGCATATTACACCATCTCCTTTCTTTCCAAAGATACTCTCCCCGTTCCACCAAAGCATAACAATTTACAATGCTGTTTCAAAGGTTGGTGGATTTGCGGATAGCGATGAGGACCATCAGAGGATACAGCAGGATATAGATCAGTTGGAGACTTGGCCGGAGAGGTGGCAGATGAGTTTAATCTGGACAAATGTGAGGTAATGCATTTTGGAAGGTCTAATACAGATAGGAAATACACAGTAAATGGCAGAATCCTTAAGAGTATTGATAGGCAAATGGATCTGGATGTACAGGTACACAGGTTACTGAAAGTGGGAATGCAGGTGGAAAACGTAGTCAAGAAGGCATACGGCATTTTGCCTTCATCAGCCAGGGTACTGAGTTTAAAAATTGGCAAGTCATGTTGCAGCTTTATAGAACCTTAGTTAGGCCGCACTTGGAATATAGTGTTCAATTCTGGTCGCCACACTACCAGAAGGATGTGGAGGCGTTGGAGAGGGTACAGAAAAGATTTACCAGGATGTTGCCTGGTATGGAGGACATTAGCTATGAGGAGAGGTTGGAGAAACTTGGTTTGTTCTCACTGGAGCGACGGAGGTTGAGGGGAGACCTGATAGAAGTCTACAAGATTATCAGGGGCATGGACAGAGTGGATAGTCAGAAACTTTTTCCCAGGGTGGAAGAGTCAATGACTAGGGGGCACAGGTTTAAGGTGCGAGGGGCAAGTTTTAAAAGAGATGTACGTGGCAGATTTTTTACAGAGAGAGTAGTGGGTGCCTGGAACTCGTTGCTGGGGGAGGTAGTGGAAGCAGATACGGTAGTGACTTTTAAGGGGCGTCTTGACAAGTACATGAATAGGATGGGAATAGAGGGATATGGTCCCCGGAAGGGTAGGGGGTTTTAGCTAGGTCAGGCAGCATGGTCGGTGCAGCCTTGGAGGGCGGAAGGGCCTGTTCCTGTGCTGTAATTTTCTTTGATCCTTGATCTTTGATATTGAGTTATCATTGAATACGTGCCTAGAAATGATCAATTTATGAGTGACTATGGCACAAAGGTAATCTGCTGGTACGCCTAAGTCTTGTGAGGGTAACCCTGTCCAGAGGTTTCTTTAATTGCTCACAGTAATCTGTGGGATTTTCATTCTTGGATGTTATTTCAAATGTTTGCATTTGGGATCTTGCCCTTGTTGCAATAGGACTGCATGGTGGTTGAGGAGCCATAATGATTGTGATTTGTCCTTGGTTACACTTCACCATTGCACCTTTGTGTATAATGAATTTTTTGACCTTGTTTCTGGGCAAATCCTTGTCACCTTGGCTGGTTGTTATGTACCTTCTGAGGCATCCTGAATGCAAACATGTTGTCTCAACTGTAAATTTGACAATTCTGTAAGTGCATTTTTATCATACACTTAGAATCTTAGGATCTTAGAATCTTACACATTGGTAATCTTCTCTTGCCGTGTTAAAGATTGCTCTTTTGTTTCTGAGAGAGCAAAATGGGTAAGAGTCGGTAAATTGCTCGGCCATACATAAGCTCTGCTGGTGATGGAATAGACGCAATTAAAGATGCTGTCCACAACTGTAGCAATACAATGTGTAAGTCTTGCTTGGTCTGTCTACATGTGAGAATTAGGGATTTTACTGTGCAAATTATTCATTCAAGAAGACTATTAGATCTATTGTAATGAGGAGAGGAAGTAGTGTAATCGATATCTCACTTATCACACATATTGTGAAAAAGCTCATCAATAAATAGACTGTTATCTATAATAATCACTCGAGATACACAAATAAACTGAAAATAGTACTTAGAGCATGCACAACAGTTGTGCTTAATGTATTGTGCAATTGTCAAATAAAGGGGTACTTGGTAAAGTAGTCAACAATGACGACGAAATCAGTGCCATGGCCATGAAAGAAATCAGATGCGATTTTGGATGAAGGTTGATAGGAACTTCATGGGGAATCAATCGTGTTTTGTGCTTTGTGCTGACTTGGTATATGTTCTTCACATGTCTCCCAGTTCTTGATAGCAACATTAGTGTCTTGTTTATGCCCAGCCAATAGGCTGTCTCTCTTGCTAGTCTTCTCGTCCGATTTAAGTCCAAGTGTGAGTGATGAAATTGTTGAGGACTATTAGGTTAGAAATGTTCCAGTGTGATGACCTGCCTGCCTTTAAAAATGACTCTTGGGCAAAGCCGAACTCAACCTGGTAAGGCCAAAATGATCTCAGGTGTTCGAGGACTGTTGAATGGAGCCATCCTTCGGAGGTGGCTCCCACACGTCCTGTAAAGTGCAATCTTTCGCTGTTTCTTCTCATAGCTGCCAGCATTTGTGTTGTACAATATGTAACAAATCAATTTTGAGAACATCTTAAAGTTCAATGTGAATTAAGTCACCTTGAAGGTCTAAAGATATATCTTCTGTTTTTGCTGAGCTAGGCAATCTGCTAAGTGTTTCTTGATTTGAGTTGATTTGATTTATTATTGTCACATGTATTGGTATACAGTGAAAAGTATTTTTTCTTGCGCGCTATACTGACAAAGCACACTGTATATAGAGAAGGAAAGGAGAGGGTGCAGAATGTGGTCTTACAGTCATAGCTGGGGTGTAGAGAAAGATCAACTTAATGCAAGGTAGGTCCATTCAAAAGTCTGATGGTAGCAGGGAAGAAGCTGTTTTTGAGTCGGTTGGTATGTGACCTTAGACTTTTGTATCTTTTGTACCAAGAAGGTGGAAGAGAGTATTTCTGGGGTGCGTGAGGTCTTTAATTATGCTGGCTGCTTTTCCAGGGCAGTGGGAAGTGTCGACAGAGTCAATGGATAGGAGGCTGGTTTGCGTGATGGATTGGACTACATTCATGACCTTTTGTAGTTCCTAGCGGTCTTGGGCAGAGATTCAAGCTGTGATACAACCAGAAAGAATGCTTTCTATGATGCATCTGTAAAATTTGGTGAGAGTTGTAGCTGATATGCCAAATTTCTTTCGTCCTCTGAGAAAGTAGAGGCGTTGATGGGCTTTCTTAACTGTAGCGTCAGATGGAGGGACTAGGACAGGTTGTTGGTGGTGTGACCATCGAGTTACCTGGCTTGTAATCTTGAATCCTAGTCAGGAGACTTTACAATTTTGGTGAAGCACTGGTCAATGGTTTTGCCAAATCATCTCCAGTAGTTTGTGCTAGGTATGAAAACACAAGATTCCAAACAGTAAAGCCAATGTTTCCTACTTGGTGTTGGAGCAATTGGAGTGTGCTAAGGACAACATTTTTGGAGTAACTGCAACCACTTTTCCTTTTTGGAATATGCATGCTCTCAGACCTTTCTGTGAGGTATCTACCTCCAGGATAGCTACCACCATATGACTGTAAAATTACAATGTCGGTGCTTCTGATAATGGCTCCCGCAGTGCTCCAATGAGGTACATGTGGTCTTCGTGCCACATGAATAGCACATTCTTCCTCAACAATTCACACAGTGAGGATGTTTTTTGAGTGAAATTATGAATGCATGGAGGCAAGACATCACAGAGACCTAGATATCTTTAAAGATTGTCTTTTTCTTGAGGAGTTGGCATAGCCTTAATATCCTTGATGTTACTTTTATCAGGACATATACCAGTACGGAACTAAATAGAACTGAAAAAATTGATGTTACATTTCAGACTGAAGAACAGCGATCCTTTATTAGGTGCTGCTTGCAGCAATAAGTGCAGATCTTGATCTTGCTTTGTTTTTCTCATCATCTTTATGTCACCTGTGATACAGATGCATCCTGGTATCGTGTATGTAATGTGGTCCATGTGATCCTGGCTAACAGCTCAAAAGGAAGTAATTGAAAAGAATATCATCCAAATGGGATATAAAATGTAGTAAGCACTTGGGACTTCTCTGCAAGATGTATTAGCAAGTTTCCAGTAGAATTTTGCACCTGCAAATCCTGGATTTAACTCTTTTAACATGGTTATTCTATAAGGGCAATGTTTCAAAGCTGTGTTTAAATGGTGTGGATCGAGGTATCATCTCACTTATCTGCCCTTCTTTCATTATACATGATTGAGCTGCACCAATTTTTGTGCTCTTGTGCTCTTCTGCTATCTTTCTCTATTTTGTCTAGTTTAACTTTCAATTTGTTTTGTATATGGATGCCGTATTTACATGGGTATTGAGTCATTGAGTATAATCATCAATTGCCAGACTTGCATTCTCCTGCAAGTGTAAAGTCACAGCTTCCTTGAAACTACCAATTTTAATCAAAGTTTTCTGGATATTTCAATGTTAGGGTCATAAACTGAGGTGATAGGAATAGTTTCTGAGGTTGATCTGTCTTGTAATGTCTGACAGACTCCATGAATTGTGACTACTGTGAGGTTCTGACATGCCCATAAACATGCAATTGTGGGCCTTTAGTTTCCTTTAGTAGAACGTCAGTGATACTGAGGGAGATTGATTGTACTTGCACCCCAGGACTATGGACTCTGTACATGGAATTAACTAAACATTGAACACTGAAAGTTTCACAGTAGTAGGTTTTGCAATGGCCTCCCATGTCTGTGGATGCATGCCTTTTCGAATTCGTAGGAGTGGGTATGTTGGTACTTTCCCCCGTCAATCTTTTCCAATAACAAATGGTTACCAACTTTCTTCAGGCAGATAATTCAAATCTTGGCAAACGGTGAAATGGCATCTACGTTTTCCACAAGATTGACAGTAAGAAACATGTGTTCACTGTTCTCCATCTCACTGTGCATATCATCATCATTTTCTGGTTTGTCAATAATCTCATGTGCATGTTTCTGATGGGATACTGGATGATTATTCTTATTGCTTACTGGAGTGGCATGGTAGCACAGTGGTTAGCACTGCTGCCTCACAGCACCTGGGTTCGATTCCCGCTTGGGTCACTGTCTGTGTGGAGTTTGCACGTTCTCCCCGTGTCTGTGTGGGTTTCCTCCGGGTGCTCCCTTTCCTCCCACAGTCCAAAGATGTGTGGGTTAGGTGGATTGGCCATGCTAAATTGCCACCTAGTGTCAGGGGAACTAGCAGGGTCAATACGTGGGACGACAGGGGCTGGGTGGGATTGCGATCGGTGCAGACTCGATGGGCCGACTGGCCTCCTTCTGCACTGCAGGGATTCTATTCTATGACTTGAAGGTACCAATCGTGTATGGTCTTTTGGATCACTGTATCTCTCTTTGTAGCTGCATCAGCCTTTGCCCTAATGCACTGCCACTGCCAATGACACTTTCTGCCCCATGGCTTGCACAATTGATGGAGGGCTGGGTATTTCCTTGTTCCATGTGGAATGCCATATCTTCCTCATGCCTTTGTAGGTTTGGATTTTCTAGTGAGTGTGTCAACAATTGGGGTTGTATTTAGGACCTGTAAGCTTTATTGATTTGCGTCCATCCTTGAGTAGCTCTTTGATGCTATACGTTTTGGACTTGTCTAACAGATTTTTCTGGAATATTTCCACGGGAGTGGATGCAATCACTAACGCAACAACCCTATCTGCTGGCTCTGTGTTTGAAAAATCACAGTCTGTACTATTTTCTCTGCATCTGCTGACAAAGTGGTCTATGGATTCTGTGGGCTGTTGTCCACGATGAACATGGATGTTTAACTTTATTCTGAACTGGTCTTCCAATGTAGCCCATATCTTTCAGGGATCCTCTAACTCTTCTTCTGTTAATCCTATCATGTTCAATTTGTGTAGTCCCTTCATCCCCAATTTCTAGGTGAATTTTTCTGGCTTGCTCGTCTGGTCCAGATACGCCTGAATCAAGCTCTTTGTGCTGTTCAAATATCTTGAATTTGGATAGTAGTTGCATCCCATTCAAACTGGTGAATTTAGTGGACATTCTGACACTACCCCTTTGTGCAGTGCTGGGGATGAGTTTTGCCGTAGCCATTGATGCGTGCTTTTCTGAAGCTCTGCCCCTAAGGATGAGTTGTGGTGGGAGCGCATCTTGGAAGTGTTATTTAACATTAACTTAAAGCTTTTCCCAGGTATTTTTCCCCTTTGTGACAAATCAAAAGACAGAGAGTCGGGACTCAAATTTCACCCAAACAAAACCTATCTCTTTATTCAATACTTCAGGTGCCAATACTTAACATAAACTCACACGAGTTGCAACACTTACTTGAACTCATTTAACTTTAACCCCCTTTAATTCCAGTTTAACTTTAACTCTAACTTTAAGCTTTCTGACTGAAACTAATACTACCCGCTTGAGTGAACTGGCCTGACTTGCTCTCCAGCATGAATCTCCCTCGTGGTCTCTTTGTCTTATTTTCTTCAGGGCACACATTGCGAATGTGATTCTCCAGTTTTCGCTGAAGGTGGCAGCGCAGGTAGATACAGTGGTGAAGAAGGCATGTGGAATGCTTGCCTTCATTAGCCAGGACAAAGAATATAGGAGCAGGGAGGTCTTGGGACAATTTTGTGAAACATCGGTTAGGCCACAGATGGTGCGTTGTGTGAAGTTCTAATCGCCACATTATCGGAAGGATGTGATTTCACTGGAGAGGGTGCAGAGGAGATTCACAAGGATGTTGCCTGGGATGCAAAGTTTCAGCTATGAAGAGAGACTGGATAGGCTGTGTTTGTTTTCCCTGGAGCAGAAGAGGCTGAGGGGGGAACTGTTAGAGGTATACAAAATTATAAGTGGCATAGAAAGGACAGTTTGTAAGAATCTTTTTTCCCAAGGTGTCTAAAACCAACCGGCATAGGTTGAAGGTAAAGAGTAAATGGTTTAGAGGGGATCTGAGGAAAATGTTTGTTCACCCAGAGGGTGGTGGAAATATGGAACTTGCTGGCTGAGAGGGTGGTGGCAGCTACTCTCACATCATTTAAGAAACAGCTGGATGAGCTCTTAAATCGCCAAGGCATAGTAGGCTATGGGCAAGCATTGGTAAATAGGATTAACTCAGATTGGTATTTGATAGTCATCATACACATGGTGGGCCAAAGGGCCTGTTTCTGTGCTGTATGACTGTATGGGTGGGATTTTCCTGTCCCGCCCGCCACAGGAATCGTAGCGGGCAGGGGTGGGCCATGGAAAGGTTTGTTGACCTCTGGTGGTATTTTCCTGCCTTGGGCAAGCGCAGCCGGAAAATCACGCCCTAAGATTCGATACCATTCATAGCTTAAAATAATAAAACAATGCAGATCAGTTTTATGGAGCCCCTCCCCAGCCTCAATCCCCTCACCTCCCATACTCACCCTCTTCCCCCTTAGCCTTTCCCCTTCCTTCACCCTCCTCACACACACATCCCCACATGTTCAATACAATAATGTGTTGCAAACTCATCAAATACCCATAGAACTGCTAGTATAGAAAAAGTTAACTGGATAAGGCATGGGAAATAAACGCATCCTCCATCCAAAGCCCTTCCAGCTCTGACTAGGGGTGACAGAGATAGACCTCGGATTGCAGTATTTCTTGATGAAATGTAAAGCGGAAGTACTTTTGTAGGTCACAGTTCACAACCTCACTCATCAGACATAAATCTGGAGACTGCCCCGATGCTAGCTATCTTAAAAACAGTACTGGCGCCAGGGGTCACAACCCACCCTCTTTCCCAAACTGATGAAAATAGCCATCATTGGGAATGGAGGTAGCAGGATTAGGCTATTGAGTTGGATGATCAGCCGTGATTGCGATGAATGACGGAGCAGGCTCGAAGGGCCAAATGGCCTCCCTCTGCTCCTATCTTCTATGTTTCTATATTTCTATGAGTGCATCTTGTGAAAATTCAGGAAAATGGTCGTAAAGATGAAAGTAAAGAATTGTTGAGAGCACATAAACTGAGGCAGCAGACCTGACAGGCACTACATTGTAAACTTGAGTGAGTTTTAACATAAAAGATAATGGGCTTGGCAGCTAGTGAATTGATTAATCAATTAAAGCTAATGTTGTATTGTTTCAATAACAAAAATAAATTAAGAAGATGTCACTTATGAGTTATTAATGAATGTCATTGTGATAATTTACGAAATTAAATTCTCTTTTTAATGTACGGATGCAATTGGGTGACTTTGGAGAAGAGGATTAAACTGATGCAGGCCAGGAAATTTCTATGAATCACATAGAGATGGAGCAGTGGACTGGCGCGTCCAAATTTTCCTGATTGATTTGTGTTTGTCTTCACCATTGGTGGTGGCATCAGTTTGGGCCAGAGCATTTTACTTTTTGGTCCCAGCAGACTGGTGTCTGGAGGCACAACAGAGATCAGCTGACATGAGGATAAATGGCTTCACGTAATGTAATTCATTTGGTTACTTCAAGTGCAGAAGGAGTGGGAGAAATTATACTGGGATTCCAATGGTCAAGCTACATATTTCTCATCGCCCCGAGCATTCTCCACTAATCCTGGCTCACTAAGTGATGGTTACCTCTGCATCTGCATCCCTTCATTCCTGGAACAATATTCGAGGCAATCAAACATATCGGCAGGAAATTCCCACCCAAGGTCAAAGGATCTTTGCATAGTCTTCCCCGCCCGCTACGATTCCCATGGTGGGGCAGAATGGGAAAATTCCGCCCTCTGAGTTCCACAACAGGAACAATAGTGTGGGCAACCTCACTGATTGTATTCCCTGTTGACATTTTGGATTAATATGAAGAAGTTCCTGCACAAGAGTGAACTTATGGATTGGTGAACAAAATACGTAGATGGTAAATTTTTCTAATTTGATCACAAGGTAGAATTATGTAAATCAGGATCAATATACGTTGCTTCGAGAGGACTACAGCCAAGTGACAAAGCAGCAGCAATGTATTTATATAATGTCTTTAACGTAATAAAACATATCAAGGTGCTTTACAAGAGCATTTTAAAACAAAATATGACACCAGGCCACATAAGGAGATTAAAAGATCAAAAGCTTGGTCTAAAGTATTCAGGAGTGTCTAAAAGGAAGAAATGTGTAGAGAATTTGAATACTTTAAATTTACCGCACGAGCGGCATGGTGGAACAGTGGTTTGCACTGCTGCCTCACAGCGCCAGGGACCCAGGTTCAAATCCCACCTTGGGCAACTATCTGTGTGGAGCTTACACATTCTCCTGTGTCTGTGTGGGTTTCCTCCGGGTGCTCCAGTTTCCTCCCACAATCCAAAGATGTGCGGGTGGATTGGCCATGCTAAAATTGCCCCTTAGTGTCAGGGGGACTAGCTAGGGTAAATGCATGGATTTGTGGGGATAGGGCTTGGGTGGGATTGTGGTCAGTGCAAAGTCGATGGGCTGAGTGGCCTCCTTCTGCGCTGTAGGAATCTATGATTCTATGAATGCATTGATGGTTTTAAACAATAGGCCTTGGATCAGAATAGGCCATACTTCTTCAGTTCATAGTTTCATATTGATGTGATACTGAGTACAGTCAGCAGGTGAAGGGTTTATCTCTGGTACATCAGTCAACAGTGTTCCATCACTGGGTTGGTGTATGACTTGTAGAATGTTGAAATTGTTAATGGTGATGAGTTGGATCAAACTTCTCTGAGGAATTATACTCTTCTAGCTTTTCAATATCGATTCACCATTTGTTTACCCCATTTAGACTTAATAGTAAAGTTTAATCTCCTTTAATGGTGGGGAGCAACTCAAAATCAATCTTTTTCAATAGATCCAATGCCATTCCATTTAAAATAGCTGTGGCGTGTTGGATAATGAAGTGAATTGTATAATCTAGCTCTGCCTGAATCCAATGTTTTAAATGCATTTAATTAAAGGCGCTCCATGGACTGTACTAGTTGTTGGTTTGTGTAGATAGGATCATAGGTTTGTTCAGATACACTACGAATGTATTAATTACTTACATTCATAGCTGAGCTTCCAACCCAAGACTCTACTCCTCCTCCCCCAGCTATCAGACCTGCGTTCACGCAAAAGCTTTTCACTCAGGTATATTTTGATGCCTTTTTACATTGTGCATCCAAAAAATATCTCCATGGTTTTTAGACAATGGGTGAATTAGGCAATATTCAATTAGGCCCTTTTCAGCTGTTTAAATGTATTGATGAACGGCATTTGCCATTCTAAAAGACCAGAAGGCAAATTGGTTCTAGTCAGCTGAATGTTCTAGAAACAATGTTTTCTCCTGTCCAAATTAAAAGAAGACAATGTCATAATGGCCCAGTGGGAAGGGGAAAGGCACTTCTGCCTTTCATCAAGAACAGTAAGAAGTCTCACAACACCAGGTTAAAGTCCAACAGGTTTATTTGGTAGCAAATACCATAAGCTTTCGGAGCACAGCTCCTTCGTCAGATGGACGACATCTGACGAAGGAGCAGCGCTCCGAAAGCTTATGGTATTTGCTACCAAATAAACCTGTTGGACTTTAACCTGGTGTTGTGAGACTTCTTACTGTGCTTACCCCAGTCCAACGCTGGCATCTCCACATCAAGACTTTCATCAAGAAACCAGGGCCTGAATATTTCACCAGTTGTGCACACACACTCGATGGGTCTGGAAGAAAGCACGAAAAATACTTCCAGCCTCGACGGGCCCTCGAACGTGATTTAATTCTTGGCTGACCAATTAATGGGGAGCCAGCATGAAAGGGGGCTGGGAAAGGCTCAGCACTGCCGGGGAGGGTGGGAAGAGGGCGGGAGCGGAGAAAAGGGAGGGTGGAGGCTGGCGCTCCCAGCATGGTCCCCCCAGGGGATAGCAACCGTGGGGCTGTTTCTGATCTGAAGATCTGTAAAGAATAAATCGCAATGGAGAAACACTGCAAAGAGTGCTGAGGCAGCACATTCAAGCAAAAAGCTCAGTCCTTAGACACCTTTGTAAATTTTATTTCAGCCCTGACATTACATCCCTGCCTGGATCGAGGTGGCAGCTGAAACATAAAGGCCTCCTGGCCAATCGGCCCTCCCGCTAACCGTAAAAGCAGACAGGCCAAGTAAAATTGTGCTCAATTGGTCCCTTAATGGACCAAATTTCCTGCTTGATTATCAGCGGGTGTGTGCCCGCAAACCAAAATATCGTGCAAGTGCAATGTACTATAATGCCGGGATGCATGCCCGATGTATTCTTGCATGATTTCCCGCATTTCAGGGTCAGGCGTGTGCCCGCCGCGCAACTTAAAATGGTGGTCCAGGGTTTTCTACCCTGATAACTGCAGTTGTTCTATTGCTGTTTTTTAAAACTATTTGGACACTTCTCTCTCTTGCTTTCTGCTTTGCTACCTATCATTAGAAATGAAAATCAGGAGTTTGTGCTTCAAGCAATTACATCTAGTCAGCCAAGGAAATGGTTGCATCTATCTCGAGCTGGGATCGCGAGTTACAATATCAAATCGGCAGATCGGATAGAAAATAGATATTTACTCAGAAAGGGAGATGTCACGGATGTAATACAAGCATTTTTATTTACTGAATCTGAATGAGAGCTTAAAGCAGCCACTATGGGCTCCCCATCGGACTATTTTACCAGTGGCAGAAACAGCCATCAGTCAATCTGTAAGTGGGCAGCCAATTTAGCAAATTGAAGGCCTAACTAAGGTCATGCCTATGTTTGGATTGACGTTTGTGAACATTAACACATGACACGCTATGGTAGCAAGTTCATTCTCTGTACCTATCACCAATTGCTAACTACATTGTTCATTATATCAAGATCAGGTCATCGACCGCTACATCACAACAGATGATCAGATTGTCTTCATCAGTACAAGGCTGAGATTGAGTATCTTGCAGGTTTATTTATTCAAGTTGATCACACAAAACCTAAACCTCAAGTTCCTAGATTTAATAATAGACCTCAAAGATTATTTCTGAGCTAAGACAGAACAAGCAAGTTGAACTCTAAGAAATTACACAGTGTTTGTCATTCAGGGCGATTTAAAATAAGGCCTTTAGTTAAGAGGGGGAGAAAAATAGCAATCAATGGTTTAGTTGATCTATGTTTGATTCTATTTGTCTGTTGATTGACCTACATTTATGGTTTTTGATTGATTAAGTCTGGGTGTAGCCTCTGAGAGGTAAAGTAAATAGAAACTTCCAGAAAGACATGAGAAGCTAAAGCTGTGAACATGTGTGCAGAAATCCTGTGATTGCTGAGATATTTTAAAGCACTGTAAATGTAGACAGGTTGTAGACAGAGAGGCGGAGGTGTAGTGGCATTGTCACTGGTCTAGTAATCCAGAGACCCAGGTCAATGCTACAGGGCTCAAATCCCACAATAGCAGGTGGTGAAATTTGAATTCAATACAAATATGGAATTTACTACCTAATGATGACCATTGTTGATTGTTGTAAAAACCCATCTGATTCACTATGTTAGGGGACCAGATCAGAAACCCCAAGGTATATTATGAAGTCAGACTAGACCCCAACAATTTTCTATTTTGACATTAATGTGAGGCTAAGAAACGTTGGCTGGAATTTTACCGCCCTGTCTGCCACAGGAATCAGAGCAGGCGAGGGACGGACAATGAGAAGGTCCATTGATCTTGGGCAGGATTTTATGGTTTCAGGTGACTGAGGCCGTAAAAACCTGCTGAGATTTCACTCCAGGCATGATTCCACTGATACACTGGGAAGCTTTTATCAAGACAAACTTTATTTAACAACAAAGTTTGACTATAACAAATGAATTAGCTTATTTTTTAACACTTGAACAATACTTAAACATGACAAGATACAATTCTTAACTGATAATCTATCACTATGAATTCCAATCAAGCACAATTTCCCTTATAGACTTACCTCTCTTTAAAATTAGCAAAACACAAGTATGCTTGCTTGATTTAGGTTAACAGCCCTGGAGCTTTCATAACACCTCTGGAGAAAGAGAAAGACTTTCTTCTTGCAGCCCAGGCAGCAACTGGTTTAAAATGAAAATGAAACTGTTCCTTTCCTGCAAGCTTAGCTCCTCCTATTAGCCACATGACTTTGTCCCTGTAAATCAACCTAATCAAATCTCACATGACTCTACACACCTAGTCTAAAACCCAGGAGAACCTAAATAAACAAAAAGGTCCATTAACTGTACAAAGAAACACATTCCTAACTAAGATCAATTATTAACCTGCATTCTGAGCATCTACTGCATGTTTACCAGACAAATCGACACTTGTAACAAAATACTGCCTCTTAAAGCAAACCCACATTAAACAGAGAATATATCAAAATAGCACCTATTAACCCAGCTAATGTCCTTTAGCAAAGGAAATCTTCCATTCTCATCTAGTCTGGCTAACATGTAACTCCAGATCACTCTTAAAAACCATTCAGTGGAAGGGCAAGTGGGATGGGCAATAAATGCTGGTGATGCCCACATCCCATGAATGAATAACAAAAAGACTTAAAAATAATGTCATCAGTTCATCGATTTGAAGTACATTAGGTATGTGGAATATACAACAAACTGACAAATATAAAACAAAGAGGTTTAAAAATGATGAGCTATCTTTCCACACTCATTGCTCAGGCCACTCTCCATTTATTTGATTTGATTTATTATTGTCACATGTATTAGCATACAGTGAAAAGTATTGTTTCTTGCGCGCTGTACAAACAAAATATACCGTCCATAGAGTACATAGGGAAGAAGGAAAGGAGAGGATGCAGAATACAGTGTTGTATTATTGATGCCATTTTATTCAGGCCGAGTGATCTGAGTGTCATGGAAGAGGAGTTAAAGTGCCAACCTCAGTGGGAGCATAACTTACTTTTTAAAATCCATCTTTGGCAAAATCTTTGGCAAAAGACACTTCGAAATCTGGGTAAAAAATTCCTGTCCTGTTAAAATTGGAAATAATTTTCTTTTTCATCATTCTGCAAAGAGAGCTTGTTGATGCATCAAAATGGAAATTCAAGATTCAGTTAAGCACAATTCGAGAAGACTAAGTTAATATTTGCCTTGTTAATGCCTGACACTGGGAATAGATGAATAGTAAATGTGATTGAGAATAGATTTACTGTGCATCTGTGATGGATCTGAAGATGAAGGTCTGTGAAGGGTTGCTCTTGCCTGCTAACATCTTAAAAGAATGACTTATGATTCTGAGAATGTAATCAAAGTTTGACCTTTGCATCACAGTTTTCTATGTTTTTATAATTATGTAGTTCTTGAATTATCTTCATTGAATAACACGTTAAATGTTTTGCATTTCATGTTTTATTCTTATTGTTAAGGACGCTGTTGATAGTTCCCTCTATCTCTATCATTTCTTGGGCTGGAGATTCCCGCAGGCTTTGGGACTACAATGCCAGAACCAAATGGAAAACCTGAGTCCCCAACTGCTGGGACACAGAGGGAGGCACTACTAAGGATTGGCAAGTGGGCTCCCGATGCTGCCATGCCAATCAGAGGGATGGTGGGGGAGCATCAGCATGGAGGCGGCCGGTGAGATAAACATTCAGAGAGGCCAAAGAGGAAGCCTCCTCCACTAGGAGGGGCAGCTCCCCCACATGGTCCATTGTGACTATGGCTTCCTGGCCTGTGGCCTCTGTTTGGGGAATGGATCCGCTAACTCCAATGGCCCTCCGACTGCCTTTGGGAGATTCCTCTGTGAGGCTGGTGCTCTCTGTGGTTGGGGCTTGCTCTGTTGCTGAAAATTGTGAAACAAATCATTCCAAAATGGGGCCTTAATTATTTAAATTTGGCTGCCTGCCTCTGTCGACTGGCCAAACAATCTGATGCCCATTGTGGAGCAACATGGCTCCTTACTATTATTCTGACTCCCACCTCTCAGCCTGCCTTGCACCTCCCAGCCCGCCAGCTTGGAACTGGGGATGTCCTACCCAATATTCCACCTACCAAACTGTGGCAATGACACTGTCCAGTTAAAAAGTTTCCCCTGCTTTTGATAAAAGAGCATTTTAAACTCTACTCTGCACCAACAAAGGGGCAAAATCTGGATCAGACCCAAGGCTCACGATGCATAATTAACCAATGTCCATTTGTTCCGAGGCGATTAGTGTGCAAACTTGGTGTTTCCTCCTGATTTACCTGAAGCCAGTGTGAGTGGCAGCATACTCAAGCAAGGGGCTGCAAAATTGTGAGAGGCTGGCATGAGCTACTTAAAGTTAGCCGGCACCTCTCAAAGCCAAGGCACATTTGGTTGGAACAGCTGCTGGAATTGGTTACAGAAGAGACTTTTTTTTATTCCATCATGGGACATGGGCATCGTTGGCTGGCCAGCATTTATTGCCCATCCCTAATTGCCCTTGATGGTGGTGGTGAGCTGCCTTCTTGAAATGCTGCAGTCAATTGATACAACCGTGTGGCTTGCTGGGCCATTTCAGAGGGCAGTTCAGAGTCAACTACATTGCTGTGGCTCTGGAGTCACATGTAGGCCAGACCAGGTAAGGACAGCAGATTTCCTTCCCTAAAGGACATCAGTGGAAGAGATGGGTTTTCTGACAATTGACAATGGTTTCATGGGCTTCAGTAGATTCTTAATTCCAGATATTTTTTATTGAATTCAAATTCCACCATCTGTTGTGGTGGGATTCGAACCTGGGTCCCCAGAACATTAGCTGAGTTTCTGGATTAATAGTCTAGTGATAATACCACTAGGCCATCACTTGTGAGCTGGAAGAATGCTGAATGAAGGCCCAACCTGGCAGAGATTAGGCTGATGCAATGCTGAGGACCTTGCCACAGGAAGTTGAGAGGAGGAGAGAGACCCTCCATGCACAATTACCAGGAGGCGCTTCAGACAGACACTGAGGAAGCAATGGAAGCAGATAGCCGTACAGGTCAATGTCAATGTCAACAGCGGAGTCCCAAGGGCCTGGATGCATGCTCCTTCTGACTTCAACTTTCCTTGAGTTCCCCATTGGCCTCAGGAATGATACACTACACTGTCTCCCATCCCAGCATCCCCAACCACCCAGTTTATGAGTCCCAGTGTGACCTATTCTCCTTGTGAACACTAACACACACTGCTACCCCACCTTTCCTGCATGCATCCCCTCCCATTCATGCATGTGGGCCAGGATTCTCCCCCAAAAATTCTAAGTGCCGAATTTGCAATAAAAACGGGAGTAAATTCTGCCAGTTTTTTCAGTGGGATTTTCAAAATGCATCTCTCACACTTTGGGCATCACAGAGTACCCTAATGTGAATCACGATAAAAATTGCCCTGCCCCCCATGAAATCCGCCCTGGGCAAGATGGGAAAATTCTGCGCCTAATGCCTGCTCTAATGATGTTGGGCTGGACCAGACAGGAAGTATGGGCACAGGTGCCATTTTAACCTTGAAACAACACCCGTCCAACTGAAAATACTGGCACCACGGAGGCAAACTTTGCAGCTACTGTTCATTCATGCAGTTTGTTTATACATTTATGGTCTTCCCAAGAAGGATGCCTAAATTAATGTTGATAACGCTGAACTGAAAACAATTTTGCGATGCAGACTCTTTGAAATTGAATTGTCCCTTTCACTTTACTTTCCAGCATATTTCCATATAACTGGAACAAAATTGTTCATCTCAGCTGCCTAATAGTTTGATCTTCCCACTCTTGAAGAATGGTAGTGGATGCATGCATAGGCTGATTAACATTCTGACAGGCGATGGCGTGTGTTGTCTATTTGCCAGTTTGGTGTATATTTTATATCTCTGATTTACCTCAGATTCATCCGGAGATGACATTTGTTCTAAGTCCACAATGTGTTTAGTTACAGTGCTTTAAGATATTTCAGCAATCACTCGAATTTCTACACTAATAACTTGTGCATGATTCAAGGGTGAATGATATTTAGACAAGTTTTTAATGTAAATCCTCTCATGTCACTCAGTGATTTATAAGGTGAATAACTTTGGAATGTCCGATTGGGTTAGAGTTGTTATTTAAGTACAAGTTGTTGTTGAGTCAACCAATTTATAATAACATCTGTCTTCTGATCAGACAGCACAGTGGCACAGTGGTTAGCACTGCTGCATCACAGCGCCAGGGACCTGGGTTCAATTCCTGGCTTGGGTCACTGTCTGTATGGAGTCCGCACGTTCTCCCTGTGTCTGCTTGGATTTCTTCCGGGTGCACCGGTTTCCTCTCACAGTCCAGAAGACGTGCAGATTAGGTGCTAAATTCTCCCTCAGTGTACCCGAACAGACGGCGGGGTGTGGCAACCAAGGGGGTTTCAGAACTTCATTGCAGTGTTAATGTAAGCCTACTTGTGACACTAACAAATAAACTTTAAAGCTGATTGCATTAAATGACAATTAACACCTCATTCATGAGTCTGAGATCTCTGAGCTGCCTGTTCAATTGAGGATTTCTGAGAGTTCTACTTCTCGAAGAGTTCTCTACCTTTCCACTGTTTGGCTGTCTTGGGCTGCACTTGCTCATCATTTGGGATTCATAGGTTCTCCTCTTATCTGTTTCGCATGACCTTGCATGCTCGCTGCCTTTGCAGCTTCTTAATACTATGAGTTACTGTGGCATGTTTGTGTTTTAACAACTGTACCTTTTATCAGGGTGCCTTATTGTCTTGACTTGTATGTTACCATACTTTCCGGAACTTCTCTTATTCTTAGCTTCCAAAACTATTTGTTGTTTGCACATACGGAGAGGACTCCACTTCCCCCTCTTACCATCAACACCAATCCGCTTGCTAAATTGCCGGCAGCTAAACAATGACTAGTTAGTTTTAAACCATTTGAATAAAATATCCAAACAGTGGGATATTAATGCTTGATAATTGTGTTACTGGCGTCGCTCTGGGATAATGTGCAGCTCCTTCCCATCCTTTCTCCACTGGTAACCTTATCTGATGCCAATAAAAGTCATTGACCATTATTCATAACGCAGAAATCTCTATGACGTAGAACCGGACACAGGTTATCTGAGCCACGTCACTTTAACAATAATTGCGAGACAGACAAAATAGCAGCCTTACTCCAAACATACTTAGTGCAAAGTCTGTTCGCTGATAATTGCACGGTGTTCAGGACTATTAGTGAGTTCTCAAACACGGAAACAATCATTACCTTCATGCAGCAAGACCTGGACAAGATTCAGGGGGTGGCTCGGTGGCACAGTCGTTCGCACTGCTGCCTCACAGGGACCCGGTTCAATTTTTGGCTTGGGTCACTGTCTGTGCGGAGTCTGCACATTCTCCCCGTGTCTGCGTGGGTTTCCTCCGGGTGCTCCGGTTTCCTTCCACAGTCCAAAGATATGCAGGTTAGGCGAATTGGCCATGCTAAATTCTCCCTCAGTGTACCCGAACAGGCACTGGAGTATGATGACTAGGGAATTTTCACAGCAACTTCATTGCTGTGTGAATGTAAGCCTACTTGTGACCAACAAATAAACTTAAAGTTTAGGCTTATGTGGCAAATAACATTGGTGTCATTTGCTAGGCAAATGCTAGGCAATGGCCATTCTCTAACCATCTCCCCTTGACATTCAATGTCAATGGCATTACCATTGCTGAATCCCCTACAATCAGCATCCTGGGGGGTTACCATTAGGCAGAGTCTTCACTGAACTACCTGTATAAGTATTGTGGCTACAAGAGCAGGTCAGACACAGATAATTTTGCAGTGAGTGTGTTACTCACTCCTTGACTCTCCAAAGCCTTTCTGCCATGTACAACACACAATATGATGGAATACTCCCCATTTTCCTGGATGCGTGTCACTCCAGCAATAACAATGTTTGACACCATCCAGTCCAAAACAGCTCCATACACCACCTTAAACATTCACTCCCACCATCACTGACAAACAGTGGCAGCAGTGTGTACCATGTACAAGATGCACTGCAGCAACTCAGCAAGGCTCCTTTGGCAGCACCTTCCAGACCCACAACCTGTACTACCTAGAAAGTGTAATGATGTCAAAGAGACCATTGAGGTTGGCCTCTTGGAATATGAATCCCCCAAATTAGTTCATTATTGCTTGTCCAATCAAGAAGTCTTTTCTGTATATATAACTGGGAGTGTCAGATCTCCTGGCATTCTAGATGTTGACACAGAACCTGTAACACTCTATGAACTATGATAGAGCTTGTAAATAAATGGGAATCTGGTGAAGAGATATTGGCCTCTACTGACTTATTCCAGAAAGACAAAGGCAATAGATACATGGGTACACCACTACCTAGAAGTTCCTCTCTAAGCCACATATGATCCTGAGCTACATTATTTTAACAATAATTGTAAGGTGGCACACTGGTTAGCACTGCTGTCTCACAGCGCCAGGGACCCAGGTTCAATTCCAGCCTCGGGTCACTGTCTGTGTAGAGCTTGCACTTTCTCCCCGTGTCTGCGTGGGTTTCCTCCAGGTACTCCAATTTCCTCCCACAGCACAAAGATGTGCGGGTTAGGTTGATTGGCCATGTTAAATTGACCTTAGTGTCAGGGGGATTAGGGTAAATGAGGGTTGCGGGAGTATGGTCTGAGTGGGATTGTGGTCGGTGCAGACTCGATGGGCCAAATGGCCTCCTTCTCTATTGTTGGGATTCTATGAACAATAATTGTAAAACTGGCAAAATAGCCGCCTTAATATAACTCCAAACATACCTAGAACAGAATCCCTACAGTGCAGAAAGAGGCCATTTGGCCCATCAGGCTTGCACCAACAATCCCACCCAGGGCCGAACCCTGCAACCCCATGTATTTACCTGCTTATCTCTCTGACATTAAGGGACAATTGGCCAATCAACCTAAGCCACACATCTTTGTGACTAACCTAAATTCCAACTAACTTGCAACTATCTTGTTGTTCTCTCATTGTCACTGGGTCTAAATCCTAGAACTCTGACCAGCAGCACCATGAGTGTATCTATATCACATAAGCTGGATTGGTTCAAGGAAGGTACACAATACTACCTTCTCAAAGGTAACTCTGGGTTGGGCAATACATGATGGCCTAACAAGACACACTGACATCCCAAAAGCAGAGACAAGAAGAAACATTTGCCCCTTCTCCTCACAATAAGAAGTTTGGAGCCTTGTCTGAATGACCTGCAACATCACTCTCATTAGAACCTTTCAGAGAGTGGCGACTAGTTTGTATGGTCATTCATTTGAGAGTTTGAAATGAATAAAAATACAGGCCACAAATGATTTAGTTGTATTTTCTTCTGCCTTCCTCAGTGTGCCAAGTGTTCCAAAAAAAAATTACTGTTAGCATCATAATTAGATAAATCGGAGAACTAGTATAAAACTTTTCTGTTGCATGTGGGAACTGCCGTATCTCACAACATTAACTATTTCACAAAAGCTGTTTGAGGAGCAAATAAGAAGTAAGAGTTCTCATGAGTGGCGCAGGCAGTATATTTCTCACCTTGTTAAAGGCTGGGATATTGGTCGGAATTCTCCCAAAAAAACTCTTAAGTATTGAATTCACGGGAAAACTGGAGTGATTCACACGATTTTTTTCAGTGGGAGTTCAGAGAAGAATCTCCCACACTCTGTGCACTGCAGAGGCCACCAGTGTGAATATCATTAAAAACTAGTGGGCCTAGTGGTATATCTACCTGGGAGGCTGAAAGCCCCGGGCCTCTGCACATGCGCAGTGGTCTCTGCACATGCGCAGTGGTCTCTGCACATGCGCAGTGGTCTCTGCACATGCACAGTGGCCCCAAACTGTCATCCTCCCATTTGCTGGCCAGCGACTGAGCTGGCCAGCCCGCAGCCCCTGCAGTGCTGCCCTCCCAAACCCCCCTGGCCTGATCGCGGCCACCCCGCCCATTTGTGGGCCAGCCCCAGCTCCTCCTCGTCCCGGCCCTCCCTGATCTCCAGAACCCCCCCACCCCCCCGGAAAGTGACGACCCCCTCCCAACTCTCAGGGTCGACCACCCCCCCCATCCCGCCCAGAGGCAGACCCCCCTTGTAGACCCCACTCCCTCAGCTGACCCCCCCAGCCACCCCGGTTGTGGGCCTCCCTCCTGCCCCCATTGATCCCAATGGCAGAGTGGCAGGGACACCCCCCACTGGTTGCCCCTGAGGCCCTTCCCCCATCAGGCCCCACCCCCAGCCCCCCTCGGCCCCACCCCCTTGGCACTGCCCGATGCCTGGTGGGCAGTGCCAATGTGCCCCTGGGCATGGAAACTTTGCCCCTTGGGCAGTTCCATGAGGCACAGGCTGGCACTGCTAGGGTGTCCATGCCCAGGGGGCACCACCACCAGCCTGTCCAATCCCCTAGGGGGTCCCAATAGCCCCTCCTTCACTCCAGCGGGGTCAGGCCACTAGTTTCCCGAAAGTGGGGAGCTAGTGTAATCCCCACTGGAGTGAAACACTGTGGCGGTGGGGGGGAGAGGCTAGCAGGCCCGGAGACATCAGTCCCGGGTCCGCTAATTACATTCAAATTGCATTTAAATAAAGATTTAAATAACTTACCAATCTTCCTGCTGGTTTCCAGCACAGATCTGATGGCGCCGGAAATCTGGCGCTGGGAGCTGCACTTGAGGGGGGAACACATACGCAAATCCGCAGCATACCCGGCCGTGAGATTCTCCCAACTAGAAAGGTAGTGCAGTAGGGTGGGAGAATCACCCCCATTATCCATATTGGATAACATTTGTTAAGATGCAGTTGAGGTTAACTTGAGTGTTACTTTGGAAAGGCTCAAAGAGCCATGAGTTTGAGCCAAGGACATTGAGTATCTGCCTTTAAGGGATAGCCATGATGTGGAGATGCCGGCGTTGGACTGGGGTAAACACAGTAAGAAGTTTAACAACACCAGGTGAAAGTCCAACAGGTTTATTTGGTAGCAAAAGCCACACAAGCTTTCGGAGCTCCAAGCCCTTCCTGCAGGTCAAGAAGGGCCTGAAGGAAGGGCTTGGAGCTCCGAAAGCTTGTGTGGCTTTTGCTACCAAATAAACCTGTTGGACTTTAACCTGGTGTTGTTAAACTTCTTACTGTGTTTAAGGGATAGCAGCAGGCCATTGTAGTCTCTGGGTATTTGGCAAAACAATGTTAATGTGGGACTGGAGAACGCGTGTAATATTAGACTTTGGAGTAGAGTCTGGAAGGAGTTGGCATGGAGACAGTGGAGGTGGTTCTCCCGGCCCGCCACGTAAATTCCTTAGCACGGCGGGCCGGGAGAATCACGTGTCGGCCAATTCGCGGGATTCGTGCATGTGTTCCAGACGCATGCACATCTCCCAGCGCCGGATATTCGGCACAGTCGGGGCCACGCTGGTAACCGGCGGGAACAGTAGGTAAGTCATTTTAATCTATTTTTAATCTTATTTAAATGCGATTATCGGGCCCGGGACTGAAGTCTCCCGGCCCACGAGCATCTCCCACCCCGCCAGTACAATTTCACTCCGGCAAGGTTCAGACTAGCTCTCCACTTTCGCGGAGTTGGCAGGATGACTCCGCTGGAGTGAAGGAGGGGGCAATCGGGGACCCCAGCGGGGTCAGGCGGCTGGGGGCGGTGCCCCCTGGGCATGGGCACCCTGCCAGTGCCAACCTTTGATTCCTGGCACTGCCAAAGGGGAAAAGTGCCCATGCCCAGGGGGTATCTTGGTACTGCCCATCAGGCATGGGGTAATGTCCAGGGGGAGGGTCCCAGGGCAGTGCCAAGGGGGCAGGGCCTAGGGGGTGGGGTCTAGTGGCTGATCGGTGGAGGTGAAGTCCCGCGGCCACTCTACATTGGGATCGATCGGGGCAGGAGGGAGACCAGCGATTGGGGCGGGCTGGGGGTGTGTGGTCTGCTGGGGTGTTCTGCTGGGGGTGGGGATCTGCCTCCCGTTATGGGGGGGCATCTGCCGGGGGTTGGATCGTCACTGCTGTGGGGGTGCGGGCGGCGGGTGTTGCTGGAGATCAGGGCGCTCCTGCACAGGGGGGAGGTGGGTCTGGGCTGACCCGGGAATAGTTGTGGGGGTCACGATCGAGCGTGGGAGTGTCGGGAGGGGCAGCACTGTGGGGATCCCGGGCTGGCCGGGGACTGAGAGGATGACAGTTTGGGGCCACTGTGCATGTGCAGAGTTCCGGAACTGTCAGCCTCTGGAGTGATTAGGCCCCACCCCCTGAGCTTTTCATGATATTCATAATTGTGACCTCTGCATTGCACAGAGGGTGATAGTTTCTCGTCTGAACTCCCACTGAAAAAACAATCGTGAATTACACCAGTTTTCCCGCAAATCCTGCATTTAGAATGTTTTTGGGAGAATCGCCCCCAGTTTCCGTGTCTGGTAGTGCCTCGGATATGTACTTAATTATGGGTTGCCAAAATATTTATGTTCAACCATATCGGCTCATGAAGAAAGTCAGGAGATGTGGGATAGAGGGAGATTTGGCTGATTGGATAAGTAACTGGCTATCTCATAGAAGACAGAGGGTGGTGGTGGATGGACATTTTTCAGACTGGAGACCAGTTACCAGCGGTGTACCACAGGGATCAGTGCTGAGTCCTCTGCTATTTGTGATTTTTATCAATGACTTGGAGGAGGGGGCTGAAGGGTGGGTCAGTAAATTTGTTGATGACACCAAGATTGGTGGAGTAGTGGATGAGGTGGAGGGCTGTTGTAGGCTGCAAAGAGACATTGATAGGATGCAGAGCTGGGCTTAAAAATGGCAGATGGAGTTCAACCCTGATAAGTGCGAGGTGGTTCATTTTGGTAGGACAAATTTGAATGCGGATTACAGGGTCAACGGCAGGGTTCTGAGGAATGTGGAGGAACAGAGAGATCTTGGGGTTCATATCCACAGATCTCTGAAGGTTGCCACTCAAGTGGATAGAGCCATGAAGAAGGCCTATAGTGTGTTAGCATTTATTAACAGGGGGTTTGAGTTTAAGAGCCGTGGGGTTTTGCTGCAACTGTACAGGACCTTGGTGAGACCACATTTGGAATATTGTGTGCAGTTCTGGTCACCTCACTATGGGAAGGATGTGGAAGCATTGGAAAGAGTGCAAAGGAGATTTACCAGGATGCTGCCTGGTTTGGAGGGTAGGTCTTATGAGGAAAGGTTGAGGGAGCTAGGGCTTTTCTCTTTCGCACGGAGGAGGATGAGAGGCGACTTAATAGAGGTTTATAAAATGATGAGGGGATAGATAGAGTGGACATTCAGAGACTATTTCCTCGGGTGGATGTAGCTGTTACTTGGGGGAATAACTATAAGATTCATGGTGGGAGATACAGGAAGGATGTCCGAGGATGGTTCTTTACTCAGAGAGTGGTTGGGGTATGGAATAGACTGCCTGCTTTGATAGTGGAGTCGGACACATTAGGAACTTTCAAGCGGTTATTGGATAGGCACATGGAGCACACCAGAATGATAGGGAGTGGGATAGCTTGATCTTGGTTTCGGACAAAGCTCGGCACAACATCAAGGGCCGAAGGGCCTGTACTGTGCTGTACTGTTCTATGTTCTATATACAAGCCTTCAGACCTCTTGATAAGATACCTCGCAACTTTTACAGCAGACACTATCCTAACAAACTCCTGCAGGGATGTCCTGGGACTTGGCCTCCAACAACCACAACCTTTGTGCTACAGATGATCCCAATCAGCGGAGAGTTTTCTCCCCGATCTCCATTGATTTTGATTTTGCTCAGACTCCTTGTTGCCTCACCCGGCCAAATGCTGCCTAAATGTCAAAAGCAGTCACCCTCAACTCTTGAATTCAGCTCTTTTCTCCATGTCCCGACCAAGGTTAAAATGAGTGAGTGGGCTGAGGCGTCCTGGTGGAACTCGAACTTAGCATCCTAAAGCAGGCTATTGCTCATTGTCTGTGTCTCTTTAAGTGGAGTGTGGGGTGGAATGCTGCTGCATCTTGGCATGCACAGATTTGGCTGGAATAGATTTGATGGACCATATGGTCTTTACTTGTCCATCTGTATCACATTCTCATTATTATTATTAGTAACATTCCACACCGGGTTTTTTTTTAGCTTCCTCTGCGAGATGCAGAAATTTCCAATTCACTAGGCAAATGTTTTAATATGCATTTGCGCCTTGGTTGAAACAGAAGGCAATTTTAAGGCTATAATGTTCAGAAAATGCAAGTTCTTTGGCTTGTACCTATCCATTAGCATGATCATTGGCTGAATGAATGAAATGATAATTTTCAATCATCTCACACATTTCAAACCACAGGGTACCAGCTCATGCTACTGTCAATCAATCGATAACTATTGAATTTAATTAAAAGCAAACGCTGATAAATGGGCTTGGAACAATAGTCATGTGCATGGACTTAATCCAAAATATATTGGGATTTTCCGACCCCACTCCCCACTCTGTGGCGTGTTTTCTGGTGGTGGAGGTGGCTCGTCATTGGCTGCTGGCAGGATCTTATAGCGTTTTAAATGGCTTGACCATCCTGCCGCTGGGAATCCTTCTGTGGGGGGATGGGGGAGAAAGCAGGGAGGGGGGGTGAAATGGAGAGTCACCTTCAGCGGGACCGGAAAATCCCACCAGTGGGAAGGGCTGGCAAATCTCGCCCACTGTCTTCAGCAAACAATCTGGGCTGAGGTCAACAATGGGTCGTAATGTTCGGGGAAAAAAACAAATGGGACGGGATTCTCCGGCCTGACGTGCCCCAAGACCGGAAATTCCTACCCGAGCTCAACAGACCTTTGAACGGTCTGCCAAATTTTCTGTCTCCCCCACTACGTGAGACAGGAGAATTTCGGCCAATGTTTTGATTCTGAACACTATTTACCTCATGGGCGGGATTTTCCAACCGTGCTCGCCCCAAGACTGGAAAATCCCGCCTGAGGTCAACGGACCTTTGTATGGTCCTGTCCTAAGAACATAAGAAGAACATAAGAACATAAGAAATAGGAGCAGGAGTAGGTCATCTAGCCCCTCGAGCCTGCCCCGCCATTCAATAAGATCATGGCTGATCTGAAGTGGATCAGTTCCACTTACCCGCCTGATCCCCATAACCCCTAATTCCCTTACTGATCAGGAATCCATCTATCCGTGATTTAAACATATTCAACGAGGTAGCCTCCACCACTTCAGTGGGCAGAGAATTCCAGAGATTCACCACCCTCTGAGAGAAGAAGTTCCTCCTCAACTCTGTCCTAAACTGACCCCCCTTTATTTTGAGGCTGTGCCCTCTAGTTCTAGCTTCCTTTCTAAGTGGAAAGAATCTCTCCACCTCTACCCTATCCAGCCCCTTCATTATCTTATAGGTCTCTATAAGATCCCCCCTCAGCCTTCTAAATTCCAACGAGTACAAACCCAATCTGCTCAGTCTCTCCTCATAATCAACGCCCCTCATCTCTGGTATCGACCTGGTGAACCTTCTCTGCACTCCCTCCAAGGCCAATATATCCTTCCGCAAATAAGGGGACCAATACTGCACACAGTATTCCAGCTGCAGCCTCACCAATGCCCTGTACAGATGCAGCAAGACATCTCTGCTTTTATATTCTATCCCCCTTGCGATATAGGCCAACATCCCATTTGCCTTCTTGATCACCTGTTGCACCTGCAGACTGGGTTTTTGCGTCTCATGCACAAGGACCCCCAGGTCCCTCTGCACAACAGCATGTTGTAATTTTTTTCCATTTAGATAATAATCCAATTTGCTATTATTTCTTCCAAAGTGAATAACCTCGCATTTGTTAACGTTATACTCCATCTGCCAGATCCTCGCCCACTCACTCAGCCTGTCCAAATCTCTCTGCAGACCTTCTACGCCCTCCACACGATTCACTTTTCCACTTATCTTTGTGTCGTCTGCAAACTTTGTTACCCTACACTCAGTCCCCTCCTCCAGATCGTCTATATAAATGATAAATAGTTGAGGACCCAGTACCGATCCCTGCGGCACGCCACTAGTTACCATTTCCTCCAATTCCCGTGGCAGGCGGGATGTCAAAATTCCACCCATTATATTTGACTTCAAATAACCAGCCTGTTAGTTCATGGGCTGGATCTTAGAAGATATATTCAATCCAAAGGTGAGAAGATTCATGTCATAGCACATGATATCGTGGCAGAATCTGTTTGATTGCAGGAATTTCATTGTCCTTTACATGGATGTTAAACTTCAAATCGTAGGAAATGTATCTGTGGTCTGCTTTTGGGATAGGTTAGAAGCGCTCAACCCCAAGCCTAATATCAAGCATAGAACCCAAAAATATGTCACAGATCTTGACAGAGGAGTAACAGAGCATTTATATTCCACACCTTTATTGGTAACCTTCATTGTTGTATATTTGACAGCTGTATTTTTAACCATCTTTCATTATACTGCATAAATGCCATCGGAGATGTTTGAAAAGTGTGAAAGGATGCCTTAGTTGACTTTTATTTTGCCACACCAGCTAACAGAGTGATTCCCAATAAAATTGCCTGCTTGAAAACTTGGACACATTTGGTTAACGGATGGCAAATCATCTAGAAAGGGTTCTTTGCCCTTTTCCATGAACGACTAGGAAATAACAGCCCAAGAGAGGACGGGAGGTGAAAATCCGCTCAACCAATCAATCTCTCTTTTCCATAAACCATGTCCAATTTGCCCTGTTGCAGCAATTATTCAACCCACTCAATCTTCTGAGAGAGGTGATCAATCATGGCTCAAAGACTGCACGTTGACAAAATTCTAAACTTACCCCTGCTCTCAAAGGTAATCTAACAGAACTGGAAGCAATAAACTCTGCGGCGTCATCTCTGAAGTGTTGCATTCCTTACATGACAGTTTTTGTCTCCTTTGTACCTCAAGAATAGGGCGGCACAGTGGCACAGTGGTTAGCACTGCTGCCTCACAGCACCAAGGGCCTGGGTTCGATTCCCGGTTTTGGATCACTGTCTGTGCGGATTCTGCATGTTATCCCTGTGTCTGCATGGGTTTCCTCCGGGTGCTCTGGTTTCATCCCACAGTCTGAAAGACGTGCTGCTTAGGTGCATTGGCCATGCTAAATATTCCTTCAATGTACCCGGAGTGTGGCGACGTGGGGATTTTCACGGTAACTTCATTGCAGTGTTAATATAAGCCTACTTGTGACACTAATATATATACTTGCCTTAGAAGGGGTGCATGGAAGGTTCACTAGACTGGTTCCTGGGATGGGAGATGTGCAGCGATGCAAGTAAAATGAGCCTATATTATTCAGAGTTTAGGAGGCTGAGAGGCAATCTTGTTGAAATATTTAAAGTTCCTAAGAGGGCTTGACAAAGTGAATGCTGAGAGATTGTTTCTGCTGGTTTGAGTATCAAGAATTGGACAATAAACATGGAAAATGATTGAAACTTTGCAGGTCAGGCAGCACCTGTGGGAGAGAAGCAGTTAACCTTTCATTAGAACTGGGAACATTTAGGTATCTACAGGTTTTAAGGGCATAAAAAGAAGATGTAAAGTGGATAGAGCAGAAGACAGAAGAGAGATAATAATAAAAGGGTTTGCTGTGAAGGGCCAAAGGGAAGCGGGAGTAGAATTAGGAAAGATGTAAAAGATGTTGGGCGGCACAGTGGCAAAGTGGTTAGCATTGCTGCCTCACAGCACCAGGGACCCCAGTTCAATTCTGGCTTGGGTGACTGGCTGTGTGGGGTCTGTATGTTCTCCCCGTGTCTGCGTGGGTTTCTTCCGGGTGCTCTGGTTTCCTTCCACACTCCAAAGATGTGCGGGTTAGGTTGTTTGGACATGCTAAATTGTCCCTTAGTATTAGGGCGATTAGCAGAGTAAATATGTGGGGTTACAGGGATAGGGCCCTGGTGGGATTGTTGTCGGTGTAGGATAGATGGGCCAAATGGCCTCTTTCTGCACTGTAGGGACTCTATGCTTCTATGGTGTGTCCAGATGGCAGAATGATGAACAGCTACTGACCAAAAACAAATAAAAAGATGAACGGGAGAGTAAGATCAAAATTTGCAAAGAGAAAACAGAATAGGGGACAGAGACTATGGCCTGAAATGATTGAACTCAGTGTTGAATTTGGAAGACTGTAAGGTACTGAATCGAAAGAGGAGGTGGTGTACCTCAATGTTGTGTTGAGCTTCATTCGAACATTGCAGAAGGACAGAGAGGTCAGAGTGGGATCAAAGTGTAGAACTAAAATGACAGGTGACCTGAAGCTTGGAGTCATGCTTGTGGACTAAATGGAGGTGGTAATAATAATTTATTAATGTATAGTTGTATATGATTAGTGTTAATTGTATTCCAATATACAGTTGGTTTCCCCAGTGTAGAGCAGGTTTAGTTGCGAGCAGCAGATAAAATAGGCTAAATTGAAATAAGAACGTGATGTGGAGATGCCGGCGTTGGACTGGAGTGGGCACAGTAAGAAGTAATGACTCTCACCTGACTCATCTGATGAAGGAACAGCGCTCCGAAAGCTCGTGATTCCAAATAAACCTGTTGGATTTTAACCTGGTGTTGTGAGACTTCTTACTGAAATAAGTACATTCAAATCAGTGTTCACTTGGAAGGAATGTTTGGGGCCTTGGATGGTGAGAAGGGAGAAGGTGATGGGCAGGATTGCAAGATTGTCCACTGGGTGTCTTGGATTGTCAGAGAGTCTGGCAAAGCTCCCAGTTTGAATGAAACACCATCCTCTTGGTGAGGAAACTTCCAGAACATCTACATCTTTCCTGCTAAATCTTCAGCTGCGATGGTGAAATCCATCCTGGAACTTTGCTTGGGGATTTCCAAAATTACATCCCATTGCATCCCAATCGGCATTCAACGCTGAAGTGAAAAAAAAAATGAGGAACCTCCAGGAATTAATCCTTCACAACTTGAAGGAAACCGTTCATATTGTGAATGAAACAAAATGATGAAGTGAAGAAAAGAAGATTCTCAAAGTGTCACAGGTGGACATTTTTCTAACCATTGGTCTCCAGCCGCTTTATTGTCGTGGTTCTGCCCCTTCGTTCTGTAAATCAGTCTGAGTGGAAGGAACTGTTCCGAGAGGATCGAGCTGCACTGTGGCGATTATTATGGATGTGAGAAAACTGAAGAGTATTGTGAAGTATGGATTGGGAGGGAAAGAGTTGAATCGCACTGAATAGTCGGTAATTGCAGAGGTGGAGAGACCAACCATGGTCAGGACTTCAGATTTTTTATCGCTTGCTATCACCAATAGTTCCGTCTTTTATGAAGTGACAAATCACTAAGTCATAAAGTGAAATCCTTTTCCAATGCTGTTGCTATAGCTGCTCCCATTATTTCCATTATGCTATTCATGAACTGAGAAATTGATGGCTTCCGTCACTTGTGCAGCTTTTATTTCTGACCCCTATTTCTTCATATTTCTGAAAGCGATTCATTTCCGAGTTTTTCCTATTCCAGTTATTGCCATCTTGTTTTTTTTTTGTTAAACGGTTTCCCTCCCACTGTAAATGACTCATCTTGTGTCAATTAACTAGCCTACAAGAAGCCTTATTGTCGGGTCTTTCACTGAAACAAAATCACAGCATGAAACTCAATTAGATTTTACTACTTAATGTTTGGACTGAACCGTGGGTTGATTCTTTGTTCGAAACATTTTTTGCATCTTCAGTGATTCTCGCCAACAATGGTCGGTTGTTTATGGGAGGATAATAATTAATCAAACTTGCTGAATGTGCAGAATGTACAGTTTGGAAAGAAGGGGAGCCGAGACTGGCTTGAGACTTTAATGCCAGTGACATGAAATAATTGTGAGGGTGTGCATTCCGTTATTAGCCCCCCTGTCTCTGGTAAAACAAATACTACACTTTCATTTACATTTTGTATAGAATAACGTGGGATGCAGTGTGTTTCAATGATGGAAATGTGTTTCCAAGTTTAAGTGACGATAATCAAATCACTTTGCAACTTGTTGTCTTGTCTCAACATGACGTGACCTTTACCCCCTTGATGCGTTTCTACCTCTTGTAATCAAATCTTATTGAATTATAATGCATTATATTTTTATGCTGACTTCCATCAATCATTGGATTCTAACTGATGCACAATTTTAACAGGCCGATTACTTTATTTGATAGCAAATTTAATATTCTTGAGACTGCAAGAAAAAGAGAAAAAGCATTTTGTATTGATTTGATTTGATTTATTATTGTCACATGTATTAGTATACAGTGAAAAGTATTGTTTCTTGCACGCTATACAAACAAGGCATACTGTTCATAGAGAAGGAAAGGAGAGAGTGCAGAATGTAGAGTTATATTCATAGCTAGGGTGTAGGGAAAGATCAACTTAATGCGAGGTAGGTCCATTCAAAAGTCTGATGGCAGCAGGGAAGAAGCTGTTCTTGAGTTGGTCGGTACATGACCTCAGACTTTGTATCTTTTTCCTGACAGAAGAAGGTGGAAGAGAGAATGTCCGGGTGCGTGGGGTTCTTAATTATGCTGGATGCCTTTCTGAGGCAGCAGGAAGTGTAGACAGAGTCAATGGATGGGAGGTTGGTTTGCGTGATGGATTGGGCTATATTCATGACCTTTTGTAGTTTCTTGCAGTCTTGGGCAGAGCAGGAGCCATACCAAGCTGTGATAAAACCAGAAAGAATGCTTTCTGTGGTACATCTGTAAAAGTTGATTAGAGTCATAGTTGACATGCCAAATTTCCTTAGTCTTCTGAGAAAGCAGAGGCGTTGGTGGGTTTTCTTAACTACAGCATCGGTGTGGAGGGACCAGGACAGGTTATTAACATGGGTTTAAGATCAGCCGTACATTGGAAAATTTAAACGTTTTAAGTCAAACTTTCATATGTTTGGGAGAGCAGCCAGCTAATTTCATAAATGGAAATTTGATATCACAAAACAATTCATTTAACATGGTTGTAAGACCTCACTAATAACACATAACCTCACTAAGAACACGAGGATTGGTGCTGTTTTACTGTAAAAAAGCAAGGTCACTTCCTCTAATTTATTTTAATAAAAAAGATCAGGATGTTTGGTTCACTCTGAATTTTAAAATGATAAAATGAAATTGTTATTTAATTTATTATTGTCACATGTATACAGAGAAAAGTATTGTTTCTTGCATGTTATACAGACAAAGCATACTGTTCATAGAGTACACAGGGGAGAAGGAAAGCAGAGAGTGCAGAATGATGGAAGTGTTGCAGTTACAGATAGGGTGTAGAGAAATATCAGCTTAATATATGGTAGGTTCTTTCGAAAGTCTGATGGCAGCAGCGAAGAAGCTATTCTTGAGTCAGTTGGTATGTGTTCACAGACTTTTGTATCTTTTTCCCGACGGAAGAAGTTGGAAGAGAGTATGTCAAAGTGACATAAGTGTGGACATGATAAACCAGAGCTAAAAGGCGCATGAGTGAATGTAAAATTATGTGACTATTAGTCAGCAAGAAGCAGGCGTGACCTGGGAGAAAATGGAGATCAAGAAAAATTTTAAAAGGCGCCTTATCAGGAAATGTCAATCATTTTGTCAAAATATTGTGTGATTGGTTGACACTCAGTAACCCATATTAGTCACAAATCATGGTGATATTACATTGGAAAAATAGCTGCAGGGATAAATATTTTTCCTTCATAATTTCTGGATATGGAAAAATACTTAAGAATGAGAACACTGAATTGTTTGTACCTTTGCTGTGAAGGAGAGGGGTAAAAGACAAACGCATTCATGCTTGACGGTGTTAGATGTTCCTCAGTGGTGGCATCAAGGTTGTAATCAGTTCAAATTGGTCACTTACTTGTTGCAGCAGGATGTTTTTAGACTTGCTGAGAGCATCCATTAAATGTGGGCAGAAGATAATGACTCATGGAACAAAATACACCTCACCATTGATTCCGGTGCTGTTTGGAGTCACAGGGAACGTCATTGTCTTTGGATATTACAGGCAAACTGTAACAGGGCATGAGCTGGAAGGATATGGGTAATGGAAACCTCAAATACGAACAGAAAATGCTGGAAATACTCAGCAGGTCAAACTGCGTCCGTGGGGAGATTGTCAATGGTCAGAGTTTGCACTCCACTGGGCAGGTTTTAGAGGTGGAGGGCAGTGGGGATGAAATTGCCAAGGATGGCACAGTGCCGTGGGCGGCACGATAGCACAGTGGTTAGCACTGCTGCTTCACAGCTCCAGGGTCCTGGGTTCGATTCCCGGCTCGGGTCACTGTCTGTGTGGAGTTTGCACATTCTCCTTGTGTCTGCGTGGGTTTCCTCCGGGTGCTCCGGTTTCCTCCCACAGTCCAAAGATGTGCGGGTTAGGTTGATTGGCCAGGTTAAAAATTGCCCCTTAGAGTCCTGAGATGCGTAGGTTAGAGGGATTAGTGGGTAAATATGTGGGGCTTGGGTGGGATTGTGGTCGGTGCAGACTCGATGGGCCGAATGGCCTCCTTCTGCACTGTAGGGTTTCTATGATTTCTATGATCTATGAATAGTGGTTAGCATTGCTGCCTCACAGTGCCAGGAACCCAAGTTCGATTCCCGGCTTGGGTCACTGTCTGTGCAGAGTCTGCATGTTCTCCCCATGTCTGCATGGGTTTCCTCCGGGTGCTCTGGTTTCCTCCCACTGTCTGAAAGACGTGCTGGTTAGGTGCATTGGCCATCTAAATTCTCCCTCAATGTACCCGAACAGGCGCTGGAGTGTGGCGACGAGGGGATTTTCACAGTAACTTCACTATAGTGTTAATGTAAGCCGACTTGTAACACCAGTTAATACATTTTAAAACTTTAAATTGATGAAAATGCCTCTGAATTGATGAAATTCCCTCTGAGTTCCTACCCAATCCAACATGCAGTGATTATATACTGGGGCGGGCAATGCATCAGATGGGAAGTCCACCCTTGCCCAAGGTGAAACCCTTACGTTAAACTTTGATTTTTTTAATATGATTTGATTTATTATTGTCACATGTATTAGCATACAGTGAAAAGTATTGTTTATTGCATGCTATACAAACAAGGCATACTGTTCATAGAGAAGGAAAGAAGAGAGTGCAGAATGTAGAGTTATAGTCACAGCTAGGGTGTAGAGAAAGATCAACTTAATGCAAGATAGGTCCATTCAAAAGTCTGATGGCAGCAGGGAAGAAGCTGTTCTTGAGTCAGTTAGTACGTGACCTCAGATTTTTGTATCCTTTTCCCAACAGAAGAAGGTGGAAGAGAGAATGTCCTGGGTGCGTGGGGTCCTTAATTATGCTGGCTGCTTTTCCGAGGCACTGGGAAGTGTAGACAGAGTCAATGGATGGGAGGCTGGTTTGTGTGATGGATTGGGCTACATTCACAACCTTTTGCAGCTTCTTGTGGTCTTGGGCAAAGCAGGAGCCATACCAAGCTGTGGCACAAACAGAAAGAATGCTTTCTATGGTTGTAGCACGATTGATTCACACGGGAGGCTAGGACGTACCCGGGAATAAAGGCTTTTATTCACGACAAAATAGGAGCACACTACTTAACAATATTATCCCAGACTAAAGGCTACTAGGAAGTAGCAGTGACCTTTATACTCCTGTAAGAAGGCGGAGCCAAACAGAGTGTACCACATAAACAATAATAACAGGTGGAACACCCAAACCCTAACCCCAACAGTAACAAGAGTAACATATGTACAAGTACCCATAGTGGTAACCATCTATGGTTCACCACATTCACCCCTCCTTTAAAAACAAAGGCCGGTGGGGTAAGGAGACAATACGAACTGTCCACATGTTCACAAGTTCAGCTGTATCGGGGGTCCACACCATCTCTGCGACCTCCGCAGCACTGGCTCCAGTGCCGGTTCTGGTGACCGTTGTGACGACCCTCTCTCAGAGGTGGTGTCCACTGGCTCCTCCAGTTCCTCACCCGCCAGCCGACCTCGAGATGGCGACAATCCCCTGGACTCAGGCAAGCTGCACACGGGAGGAAGCGGATTAAGTTGAGGTCCCGATGCTGCCCGCGCCGTGTCAGGAGGGGAGAGAATGGGCAAAGGAATCCTAACCAGGGGTGCGGGAGTGACGGGGGTTTCCAGGTCCCCTGCAGGCGCCAGATCTCTGATAGAGACCGTGTCCTCTCGCCTGTCAGGATATGCCACATAGGCATATTGAGGGTTGGCATGGAGGAGATGGACCTGTTCAACCAAAGGGTCGGACTTGCGGGCCCTAACATGCCGCTGCAGGAGGACAGGTCCTGAGTACGTCAACCAAGACGGCAGTGAGGTCCCAGAGGAAGACTTCCTCGGGAAGGTAAACATCCGCTCATGTGGGGTAGCGTTGGTTGCCGTACACAGGAGGGACCGGATCGAATGGAGCGCATCAGAAAGTACCTCTTGCCAACGGGTGACTGGAAGACCCCTAGACCGTAGCGCCAGTAAAACAGCCTTCCAGACTGTAGCGTTTTCTCTCTTGACCTGTCCATTACCCCTGGGGTTGTAACTTGTAGTCCTACTTGAAGCAATTCCCTTAGAGAGCAGGTATTGCCTCAAGTCGTCGCTCATAAACGATGAACCCCTATCACTGTGGATATAACTGGGGTAGCCGAACAGGGTAAAAAGACTCCGCAGGGCTTTGATGACCGTGGCAGAGGACATGTCAGAACAGGGGATGGCAAAGGGGAATCGGGAGTATTCGCGAACAATGTTGAGGAAATACACGTTCCGATCTGTCGAAGGAAGGGGGCCCTTGAAGTCGACACTCAGTCATTCAAAAGGGCGAGTGGCCTTAATGAGGTGTGCCCTGTCAGGCCGGTAGAAGTGCGGCTTGCACTCTGCACAAACCTGGCAGCTTCGAGTTATCGACCTGACATCCTCTATGGAGTAGGGCAGATTCCGAGCCTTTACAAAATGGAAGAGCCGAGTGATCCCCGGATGGCAGAGATCATTGTGGAGGGCCTGTCACCAATCCTCCTGCACACTGGCACATGTTCCATGCTACAGGGCATCAGAGGGCTCATTGAGCTTCCCCGGACGGTACATGATATCATAGTTGTAGGTGGAGAGTTCGATTCTCCACCTCAAGATTTTATCATTCTTAATTTTTCCCTTTAACGTGTTGTTGAACATAAAGGCCACGAACCGCTGGTCCGTGAGCAGGGTAAACTGTTTGTCAGCCAAATAATGGCAGCAATGCCCTACGGCCTCCACAATGGCCTGAGCCTCTTTCTCCACAGAGGAGTGCCGAATTTCAGGGCCTTGGAGGGTGCGAGAGAAAAAGGCGACGGGCCTGCCCGCCTGGTTAAGTGTGGCGGCCAGGGCGAAATCAGATGCATCACTCTCCACCTGAAAAGGGATGGACTCACCGACAGCGTGCATCGTGGCTTTCGCGATGTCGGCTTTTATCCCTTCAAAGGCTAGGCGAGCCTCTGCTGTCAGGGGAAAAGAGGTAGAGTTTATGAGCGGACGGGCTTTGTCCAGGTAATTGGGGACCCACTGTGTATAGTACGAGAAGAAGCCTAAGCATCTTCTCAGTGCTTTGATGCTAGTGGGTAGGGGAAGTTCAAGGAGGGGACGCATACGGTCTGGATCGGGGCCGATGACCCCGTTTTCCACCACGTATCCGAGGATTGCTGGGCGGTGCTTTCTGAATACGCACTTCTCCTTGTTATAGGTCAGGTTCAGGAGAGTCGCAGTGCGTAAAAACTTCTGGAGGTTGGCGTCGTGGTCCTGCTGGTCATGGCCGCAGATAGTGACGTTGTCCAGGTACGGGAAGGTAGCCCGTAGCCCGTTTTGGTCCACCATTCGGTCCATCTCACGCTGGAAGACCGAGACCCCATTAGTGACGCCGAAAGGGACTCTTAAAAAGTGGTAGAGACGGCCATCCGCCTCAAAGGCTGTGTATTTGCGGTCCTCTGGGCGAATGGGGAGCTGGTGGTAGGCTGACTTCAAGTCGATGGTGGAGAACACCTGGTACTGCGCAATCTGGTTGACCATGTCAGATATGCGCGGGAGAGGGTACGCGTCCAGCTGCGTGTACCTATTAATGGTCTGACTATAGTCTATGACCATCCGGGGCTTGTCTCCAGTCTTGACCACCACGACTTGTGCTGTCCATGGGCTAGTGCTAAGTTGAATGACCCCTGCCCTGAGGAGCCGCTGAACCTCAGATCTAATAATGATCTGATCCTCAGCGCTGTAACGCCTGCTTTTAGTCGCGATGGGCTTGCAGCCTGGCACGAGATTTTTGAATAGGGAAGGCAGGGTAATTTTGAGTGTTGAAAGGCCGCATGTGGAGCACGCTGGACAATTTGGAGGCTGCTGTTCTCCCACTGAAAGTGGAGGGAGTGGCCCATCGTACTGCAGGGTCACACTCTTCAGGTGGACCATAAAGTCTAGCCCCAGGAGTGCGGGAGCGCAAAGGTGCGGTAACACAAGGAGCCTGAAGTTCTCGTAGACTGTGCCCCGCACCGTTAAGGTTACCACACAGCTCCCAAGAACGAGGACAGATCGGGACCTCGACGCCATGGAGATTGTCTGCCTGACAGTTTGCACATGGAGAACACAAGAACACAAGAAATAGGAGCAGGAGTAGGCCATCTAGCCCCTCGAGCCCGCCCCGCCATTCAATAAGATCATGGCTGATCTGACGTGGATCAGTACCACTTACCCGCCTGATCCCCATAACCCTTAATTCCCTTACCGATCAGGAATCCATCCATCCGCGCTTTAAACATATTCAGCGAGGTAGCCTCCACCACCTCAGTGGGCAGAGAATTCCAGAGATTCACCACCCTCTGGGAGAAGAAGTTCCTCCTCAACTCTGTCTTAAACCGACCCCCCTTTATTTTGAGGCTGTGTCCTCTAGTTTTAACTTCCTTACTAAGTGGAAAGAATCTCTCCGCCTCCACCCTATCCAGCCCCCGCATTATCTTATAAGTCTCCATAAGATCCCCCCTCATCCTTCTAAACTCCAACGCGTACAAACCCAATCTCCTCAGCCTCTCCTCATAATTCAAACCCCTCATCTCCGGTATCAACCTGGTGAACCTTCTCTGCACTCCCTCCAATGCCAATATATCCTTCCTCATATAAGGGGACCAATACTGCACACAGTATTCCAGCTGCGGCCTCACCAATGCCCTGTACAGGTGCATCAAGACATCCCTGCTTTTATATTCTATCCCCCTCGCAATATAGGCCAACATCCCATTTGCCTTCTTGATCACCTGTTGTACCTGCAGACTGGGCTTTTGCGTCTCATGCACAATGACCCCCAGGTCCCTTTGCACGGTAGCATGTTTTAATTTGTTTCCATTGAGATAGTAATCCCATTTGTTATTATTTCCTCCAAAGTGTATAACCTCGCATTTATCAACGTTATACTCCATTTGCCATATCCTCGCCCACTCACTCAGCCTGTCCAAATCTCTCTGCAGATCTTCTCCGTCCTCCACACGATTCACTTTTCCACTTATCTTTGTGTCGTCTGCAAACTTCGTTACCCTACACTCCGTCCCCTCCTCCAGATCATCTATATAAATGGTAAACAGTTGCGGCCCGAGTACCGATCCCTGCGGCACGCCACTAGTTACCTTCCTCCAACCGGAAAAGCACCCATTTATTCCAACTCTTTGCTTCCTGTCGGATAGCCAGTCCCCAATCCACTTTAACACACTACCCCCAACTCCGTGTGCCCTAATCTTCTTCAGCAGCCTTTTATGGGGCACCTTATCAAACGCCTTTTGGAAATCCAAAAACACCGCATCCACCGGTTCTCCTCCATCAACCGCCCTAGTCACATCTTCATAAAAATCCAACATGTTCGTCAAGCACGACTTTCCCCTCATGAATCCATGCTGCGTCTGATTGATCGAACCATTTCTATCCAGATGCCCTGCTATCTCCTCCTTAATAATGGATTCCAGCATTTTCCCTACTACAGACGTTAAGCTGACCGGCCTATAGTTACCCGCCTTTTGTCTCCTTCCTTTTTTAAACAGCGGCGTAACATTAGCCGTTTTCCAATGAACCGGCACTACCCCAGAATGCAACGAGTTTTGATAAATAATCACTAACGCATCCACTATTACCTCTGACATTTCTTTCAATACCCTGGGATGCATTCCATCCGGACCCGGGGACTTGTCCACCTTCAGTCCCATTAGTCTACCCAGCACTGCCTCTCTGGTAACATTAATTGTATTAAGTATTTCTCCTGCTGCCAACCCTCTATCGTTAATATTTGGCAAACTATTTGTGTCCTCCACCGTGAAGACCGACACAAAAAACTTATTTAAAGACTCAGCCATATCCTCATTTCCCACTATTAACTCCCCCCTCTCGTCCTCCAAGGGTCCAACATTCACTCTAGCCACTCTATTCCTTTTTATATATTTATAAAAACTTTTACTATCATTTTTTATATTAATTGCTAGCCTAGCTTCATAGTCTATCCTTCCTTTCTTTATCGCTTTCTTAGTCTCTCTTTGTTGTTTCTTAAATTTTTCCCAATCACTTGTTTCTCCACTATTTTTGGCCACTCTGTACGCAGCTGTTTTTATTTTAATACTCTCCTTTATTTCCTTCGTTATCCACGGCTGGTTCTCCCTTTTCTTACAATCCTTGTTTTTTGCTGGAATATATTTTTGCTGAGAACTGAAAAGGATCTCCTTAAAAATCCTCCGTTTTACTGTATCCGGATGGATGAAGCTCTCCGTGCTCCCGCTGTCAAACAGGCAATGCGCCAGGTGCCCGTTTACCTCTATGTCCATCATGGACTTGTCGAGTCTGTGAGGCTTGGCCTGGTCCAGGATGATTGACGCCACTGTTGGATCCCGAGCGTAACTGCAGGCAGTTGAGATAGCCGACGACGAGGACCCCTGCTGGTCTTCTGCGGCCGGTGTCGACCAAAGTGGCTGCGCCCATGAATCGCACACGGTCGAGGATGTTGAAAATGGCGGCACCCGCAGGTCACACGTGGCTTGCGTCGTCATCATAGGAAATGGTGGCGCCCGTGGATCGCACGTGGCTGAAGACATCAACGAGGCCGGAAACGAGGAGATGGATCCTGGGGAGTCGCATGCAGCACTGCTGGGCCTGGAAGGGGTCTTTGCTCGGCACACCTTTGCATAGTGCCCTTTCTTTCCACAGGCGGAGCAAAACACCGTCCTGGCCGGACATCTTTGGCGAGGATGCTTTGCCAAACCGCAGAAATAGCACTGTGGGCCTCCAGGAGCTGCCGCAGCCATCAGGTCTGAAGTTGGGAGCATCATCGCGCAGCTCCGAGGAGCCGCCGAGTACAGCTGAGGCGGTGGCTGTACTTGCCACGCTGTTCCCACGTGGTCGGTGGGGTAGGTTTCGAGACTTCTGGAGGCCGTTTCCATTGCGTCGGCCAATTCTACCATCTTAGCCAGGTCCAGGTTACCCTGCTCTAGCAGCCGCAGGCGAATATAGGATGAGCCGATTCCCGCCACGAACGCGTCCCGAATAAGGTCATTGGTGTATTGAGTAGCCGACACCTCCTTGCAGTTGCAGGCTCTGGCTAGCTGTTGAAGTTCACGCAGGTACTGTCCCGTAGTTTCGCCGGGCTGCCGCCATCGAGTGGCTAATAGGTGACGAGCATGAATTTCATTCAGCTGTTTATGGTACAGCTTCTTGAGCAATTCGATAGCATCTTTATAATTTTGGGAATCGCGAATTGTTGCATACACAGTGTCGCTCACCCTTGCGTGGAGGACCCGCAATCTGTCGGCGTCGGACTGGACTGCTGTCGAGGCCTCAACGTAATCCTCGAAGCACTTCAACCAATGGTCGAAAGTGTTCGACGCCCCAGCGGCACGCGGATCCAAGGTTAGCCGATCGGGCTTTAGCATCTGCTCCATTTATTTTTGTTCAAACAAAATTTTCAGTATTTTGTCGTGAATAAAATTGATGCGCGATTAATTCACACGGGAGGCTCGGACGTACCCGGGAATAAAGGCTTTTATTCACGACAAAATAGGAGCACACTACTTAACAATATTATCCCAGACTAAAGGCTACTAGGAAGTAGCAGTGACCTTTATACTCCTGTAAGAAGGCGGAGCCGAACGGAGTGTACCACATAAACAATAATAACAGGTGGAACACCCAAACCCTAACCCCAACAGTAACAAGAGTAACATATGTACAAGTACCAATAGTGGTAACCATCTATGGTTCACCACAATGGTTCATCTGTAAAAGTTGGTGAGAGTTGTAGCTGACATGCAGCTGACATGCCAAATTTCCTTAGCCTTCTGAGAAAGTAGAGACGTTGGTGGGCTTGCTTAACGATAGTGTCGGCATGGGTGGGGGGGGGGGGGGGATACCAGGAGTTGGGGGGGGGGCCCAGGACAGGTTGTTGGTGATCTGGACACCTAAAAACTTGAAGCTCTTGACCATTTCTACTTTGTTCCCATTGATGTAGACAGGGGCATGTTCTCCTCTACGCTTCCTGAAGTCGATGACAATCTCCTTCGTTTTGTTGACATTGAGGGAGAGATTATTGTCATCGCACCAGTTCACTAGATTCTCTATCTCATTCCTGTACTCTGTCTCGTCATTGTTTGAGATCCGACCCACTACGGTGGTGTCGTCAGTAAACTTGAAAATCAAGTTGGAGGAGAATTTGGCCACACAGTAAAGGTGTATAAGGAGTATAGTAGAGGGCTGAGAACACAGCCTTGTGGGGCACCGATGTTGAGGATGATCGTGGAGGCGGTTGCCTATCCTTACTGATTGTGGTCTGTGAGTTAGGAAGTTCAGGATCCAGTTACAGAGGGAGGAGCCCAGGTCCAGGCCACGGAATTTGGAGATGAGTTTCGTAGGAATAATAGTATTGAAGGCTGAGCTGCAGTCAATAAATAGGAGCTTGACATAGGTGTCCTTGTTATCTAAGTGTTCCAGGGTTGAGTGCAGGGCCAGGGAGATGGCGTCTGCTGTGGACCTGTTGTGGCGGTAGGCAAACTGTAGTGGATCCAGGTAGTCCGAGAGGCTGGAATTGATTCATGCCATGACTAGCCTTTTGAAGAACTTCATAATGATGGATGTCAGAGCCACCAGACGATCGTCATTAAGGCACGCTGCTTTGCTTTACTTAGGTACTGGGATGATGGTCGACTTCTTGAAGCAGATAGGGACCTCAGATTGTTGTAAAGAGAGGTTGAAGATGTCTGCAAATGGCCACATAAGAGCCGTGGGCAGATGAAAGTTCCTTGGGGGATGGCTTCCAGTTCTCTATCCCCCACCGGCCTCTCTCCTGGGACACTGAATGCCTCTCTCAGTATCCCACCACAGGCTTTCCCTGCCCTCCCTGCCCTGGGACCCCCAACACTCACCTTTTCCTCGGGTTCCCAGACTTGGTCTCGGGCCTCCTCCTGCAGTTCTTCATTCAGCCACTGTGGCGCTGTTGGGGAGCTGGTGGCTGACTAAATTGTCCGGCAGCTTTCCAAGGCCGTTCTTCCTCCCCACCGAAGGGCAGAAGTCCCACCTTCTGCCAATCAATGCTCAATTTCGTGCAAAATGTCAGCGAATTAGCAGGAGCTGGCAGGAATGTTTTCCAAGCTCCTGCTAAAAATTATTTGATTTAATTTGATTTGATTTATTATTGTCACATGTATTAGTACACAGTGAAAAGTATTGTTTCTTGCACGCTATACAGACAAAGCATACCGTTCATAGAGAAGGAAAGGAGAGGGTGCAGAATGTAGTGTCACAGACATAGCTAGGGTGTAGAGAAAGATCAACTTAATGCGAGGTAGGTCCATTAAAAAGTCTGACAGCAGTAGGGAAGAAGCTGTTCTTGAGTCGGTTGGTACGTGACCTCAGACTTTTGTATCTTTTTCGCGACGGAAGAAGGTGGAAGAGAGAATGTGTGGGGTGCGTGGGGTCCTTAATTATGCTGGCTGCTTTGCCGAGGCGGCGGGTGGTGTAGACATTTCAGAATGGGAAAAAGGTTGGAGATTATGGGTTTGAAGCAAGTACAGATATGGAGAAATGGAAGAGGGGAGGGGGGAAGATCTGGAGAGAACATCTGTGATTGGGGGAAGGTAGGAGCGATTAAATGACAAGTGACAAGTGACAAATGACATGACAATGGAAAAATCTTCGGATAAGGGAGAGCAAATTTAAAACAGAGTTGAGGAGAAACTATTTCTCCCAAAGGGTTGTGAATCTGTGGAATTCGCTATCCCAAAGTGCGGTGGATGCTGGGACGGTGAGTAATTTAAGGAGGAGTTAGACAGATTTTCAATTGGTAATGGGTTGAAGGGTTATGAGGAGAAGGCAGGAAAATGGGGATGAGGAGCATATCAGCCTGATTGAATGGCAGAGCAGACTCGATGGGCCAAATGGCCTAATTCTGCTCCTATATCTTATGACAAAAGAAATGATGATGCAAATTGAACGGACATAGCAATGAGAAAAGTGACAAAATTAAAGCTAAGTTCTAGAATATGTAAATAGTAGGAGGAGAATTCATTCCTGTTGGAAAAAAATGGGAGCAGTAGCTATGCTCTGAAATTGTTGGATTTAATGTTGAGATCCGAAGGCTACAAAGTACCTCTTTGAAAATGAGGTGCTATTCTAATCACGTGCGACTCCTACACTCCTTCCAGCTGGAATCAGGAAGAGTGGTGCAGACACGATTTGGAAATTGCATTCCCAGTGGCTGGCCCTGGAAGCCTCTGCTTTTGAACGTGACTGAATTTTCAAAGGATGGGCAGAAAACGGGGTACGGAGAATCCACTTACCACCAATTAATGGCCCATTATGTCCCTTGTGGCGCTTGTCAAGGGGCCTGTCTGCTGCAGAATGAGATTTCTGAACTTTATTTCAGTGAACACGAACAATCTGGTGCATGTTGGTGTGCAGCTGTCAGGTTGATCGTTGGACCAAATAAAATTTGTCTGGCTTTGTGTTCAAATAGTTTCTTTGTGCCAGTGCTAGTACTGGGCCTTCGTTTATACTGCACACCCCTTTCGTTCCTGTCAACACTCTGATGAGCTTCCTACTTTCTTCGAAAAACATCAGCAATCCCCAACATGGCTGCCGTCTGCCTTTGCTGTCAGTATCAGGCAGGCAGCTCCCACCTACTGAAGACTCTCAGAGTGAATAATTCAGTGCCGAGCTCACTGCCTCCTGCCCAGTTGTGTGTAGTCCAGATCATTCAGGGAGTCCAAGTTGCCCATGGCAACATGTACCTTTTCATGCACATTGCAGTCTGAAGCTATGAATAGTGATGGTCGAGGTCCAATTTTCCTTCCATCAAATGCGTTTCCAGCAATCTGTCCCAATCTTACTTCTGCCATTGGTGTGTGTTGGAAGGAGTTGCCGATTGATACTCAACCTGAGTTGAATATCACCTATTTGACCGTGTTAAGAACACACCTTCCTTGACCATCAAGTCCTGCATGGGATGGGACTCAAAGAACAAAGAATAGTACAGCGCAGGGACAGGCCCTTCAGCACTCCAGGTCTGCGCCAATCACGTTGTACTATCTAGACCAATTGCTTGTATCCCTCTATTCCCCGTCTGTTCATGTGTCTATCCAGATAAGTTTTAAATGTCGCTAACATATCTGCCTCAAACACCTCACTTGGCAGTGCATTCAAGGCCACCACCACCCTCTGTGTAAAAACCTTCCCGGCACATCTCCACTGAACCCTTCCCCCTTACTTTGAACTTGTGCCCCCTTGTAATTTTTATTTCTACTCTAACACAGAAGTTCAGGCTCAGAGGCAGGGACGCTATCCACTGCACCACAAGACTTCTCCTGCCCAGTTGGGGCTTTCGAATTTAAAAGTAGCACTGCAAGATCAATGCAGAGTCGGCAACAGTCGGGGTGTCAGTTTCCTGGCCGCACTTTGAAAACACAGTAAGAAGTCTCACAACACCAGGTTAAAGTCCAACAGGTTTATTTGGTAGCAAAAGCCACTAGCTTTCGGAACAGGCTGTTCCTTCGTCAGGAGTTCTGATGACAAACAGGGCACAAAGACACAAACTCAATTTACATGAATAATGATTGGAATGTGAGTCTTTACAGCTAATCAAGTCTTAAAGGTCCAGACAATGTGAGTGGAGGGAGCATTAAGCACAGGTTAAAGAGATATGTATTGTCTCCAGACAGGACAGCGAGTGAGATTTTGCACATCCAGGCAAATTGTGGGGGTTACAGATAGTGTGACATGAACCCAATATCCCGGTTGAGGCCGTCCTCATGTGTGCGGAACCTGGCTATCAGTCTCTGCTCAGCGACTCTGCGCTGTCGTGTGTCGTTAAGGCCGCCTTGGAGTACGTTTACCCGGAGATCAGAGGCTGAATGCCCATGACCGCTGAAGTGCTCCCCAACAGGAAGAGAACAATCTTGCCTGGTGATTGTCGAGCGGTGTTCATTCATCCGTTGTCGTAGCGTCTGCATGGTTTCCCCAATGTACCATGCCTCGGGACATCCTTTCCTACAGTGTAACAGGTAGACAACGTTGGCCGAGTTGCAAGAGTATGTACCGTGTACCTGGTGGATGGTGTTCTCACGTGAGATGATGGCATCCATGTCGATGATTCGGCACGTCTTGCAGAGGTTGCTGTGGCAGGGTTGTGTGGTGTCGTGGTCACTGTTCTCCTGAAGGCTGGGTAGTTTGCTGCGGACAATGGTCTGTTTGAGGTTGTGCGGTTGTTTGAAGGCAAGAAGTGGGGGTGTGGGGATGGCCTTGGCGAGATGTTCGTCTTCGTCAATGACATGTTGAAGGCTCCGGAGGAGATGTCGTAGCTTCTCTGCTCCAGGGAAGTACTGGACGACGAAGGGTACTCTGTCCACCGTATCCCGTGTTTGTCTTCTGAGGAGGTCGGTGCGGTTTTGTCGCTGTGGCGTGTCGGAACTGTCGATCGATGAGTCAAGCGCCATATCCTGTTCTTATGAGGGCATCTTTCAGCGTCTGGAGATGTCTGTTGCAATCCTCCTCATCCAAGCAGATCCTGTGTATACGGAGGGCTTGTCCGTAGGGGATGGCTTCTTTAACGTGTTTAGGGTGGAAGCTGGAGAAGTGGAGCATCGTGAGGTTATCCGTGGGCTTGCGGTACAGTGAGGTGCTGAGGTGACCGTCCTTAATGGAGATGCGTGTGTCCAAGAATGCAACCGATTCCGGAGAGAAGTCCATGGTGAGCCTGAGGGTGGGATGGAACTTGTTGATGTCATCATAAAGTTGTTTCAGTGATTGTTCACGATGAGTCCAAAGAAAGAAAATGTCATCGATGTATCTAATGTATAGCATCAGTTGAAGGTCCTGTGCAGTGAAGAAGTCTTGTTCGAATCTGTGCATGAAGATGTTGGCATATTGAGGTGCGAATTTGGTCCCCATGGCTGTTCCGTGTGTCTTGATGAAGAACTGGTTGTTGAAGGTGAAGACATTGTGGTCCAGGATGAAGCGGATGAGTTGTACAATTGCATGTGGAAACTGGCAGTTGTCGGCGTTCAGTACTGAGGCAGTTGCAGCAATGCCATCATCGTGGGGGATGCTGGTGTAGAGTGCCGAGACATCCATTGTGACGAGGAGTGCTCCTGGTTCAACTGCTCCATGTGTGTTGAGTTTCTGTAGGAAGTCCGTAGTGTCGCGACAAAAGCTGGGGGTTCTTTGTACAACGGGTTTCAGGATGCCCTCGACCACGACACCACACAACCCTGCCACAGCAACCTCTGCAAGACGTGCCAGATCATCGACAAGGATGCCATCATCTCACGCGAGCACACCATCCACCAGGTACACGGTACATACACTTGCAACTCGGCCAATGTTGTCTACCTGTTACACTGCAGGAAAGGATGTCCCGAGGCATGGTACATTGGGGAAACCATGCAGACACTACGACAACAGATGAATGAACACCGTTCAACAATCACCAGGCAAGACTGTTCTCTTCCTGTTGGGGAGCACTTCAGCAGTCACGGGCATTCAGCCTCTGATCTCCGGGTAAACGTTCTCCAAGGCGGCCTTCACGACACACGACAACGCAGAGTCGCTGAGCAGAGACTGATAGCCAGGTTCCGCACACATGAGGACGGCCTAAACCGGGATATTGGGTTCATGTCACACTATCTGTAACCCCCACAACTTGCCTGAATGTGCAAAATCTCACTAGCTGTCCTGTCTGGAGACAATACACATCTCTTTAACCTGTGCTTAATGCTCCCTCCACTCACATTGTCTGGACCTTTAAGACTTGATTAGCTGCAAAGACTCACATTCCAATCATTATTCATGTAAATTGACTTTGTGTCTTTGTGCCCTGTTTGTGATCAGAACTCCCACCCACCTGACGAAGGAACAGCCTGTTCCAAAAGCTAGTGGCTTTTGCTACCAAATACACCTGTTGGACTTTAACCTGATGTTGTTAGACTTCTTACTGTGTTTACCCCCGTCCAACGCTGGCATCTCCACACCATGCCCACTTTGAAAAACCAGCCCCCATTTCTGTTGGTTAAAACCTGCTACATTGCTTAATTTTTCTAGTTCTGATAAAGGGTCATCAACGTTAAGACTCTGTTACTGCCTCCACAGATGCTGCCTGACCGGGTAAATATTTACAACATTTTCTGTTTATGTTTCAGATATTTGCCATCTGTAGTATTCTGCTTTTATAACCTGGAATGTTATTTCTTTCTCCAAAGATACTGGATAGAATTTTACGAGATTGATTCTAAGTGTCCAGCTAGCATGAAAATGGGAGAGTTCCTGATCCGTTTTTAGGTGAGTTTTCATGCCCAATCTTATGCACTTACGTCACTGAAAAAATGGTCGAGATCATTTCTAGCTGCTGCGGGCAGTGGGCTGGGTTTAAATTGCCAGCCAGCCTATAGAGGGAGCTACTGCACATGTGCAGACCTCTGATTCTGCACATGCTCAATAGCAACTACAGAGGCCTGACAGACAGAGAGAGAGAGCTGTCAGGCCCCTGCTGCTGAAGGCAGCCTCAACCAGCTCCCCCTCCCACCGCAATCACAGGAGCCCCAGGCCGATCACAAGCCCCACAATGCATGGACATCTAGTCCCCGGCACACCCCGCCGCCCAGACCGATCGGGCAGTGCCAAGGTGCTCACTGGACATTGCCCAGGCACCAGGGTGGCACTTCCAAGGTGCCAGGCTGGCACTGCCCAAGGGACCTCTCCGTGGAGCCTCAATGGCCTCGGGTTCCACCAGCAAGGCTAACACAACTGTTCCCCGTTCATGGGGAGCAGGTGTTTTCCTCGCCGGCGAGAACCTCTCCCGGCGAGGCCATAAAGGCAAGTGAGCCCGGATGATTGAGCGCCGGGCTTTCTAAACACATGTAAATTAACATTTCAATATATTTAAATAAATTATTCAGCCTCTCGCCATTTCCGGCGAGATGCTGACCCTGCCGGAAATCCGGCTCTCGTAAAATCCTGGGAGGCGAGAACTCAGGCGTGATCCTGATGTCTCTGCTCTCACGCGATTTCATTAGCTCGCTCCATCCATCAATGGGTGAGATAAGCCAGTGAAATTCCACCTACTGCCTTACCTGCCACCTATCTCTTGCTTTTCCTGTTTTCACGTTAGCTGGAATGTTTAAGCTAGTCGTGCTGAAGGAAGGACTCAAGTTTATGCTAATTATCAGGCAGAATTTCAAAAAGTGCTTTAACAGCAATGTAACTCCGAGCTTAATATTGCTGTAAATTGTTTTTTTTTCTGCTCAAAGCATGAAACAGTCTTTTTAGTTTAATATAAAGGTCTAAGTACGTAGTATTTTGTCAGCACTCTGAAGCCCATTTCTGCTTGTTTTAAATTTATAATTTAATTTCTAGTGTTGCATTGGCAAACTAGAACTCGGCAGCAGGACGTAAGTTAAATAATGGGGGAAGAAATTGATTGGCGCCTGACTATTTTAAGAACTAACCAAACTCATTCCGGACTAGAGTTACATTATTGCTGCAGAGTCAGTGCAAAACTAAGCATTACAGGTGGGATTTTCTGGCCACATTCGCCCCAAGACCGGAAAATCCCACCCGAGGTCAACGGACTTTGCATCGTCCGATTCCCGTGGTGGGCGGGATGGGAAAATTCCGCTATATAGATCGAAATGCGAATCCATCCTCACATAAATCTCATAATGTTGTTCATTAATAATAGCTAAAACTAAGGAAAGTAAAAGGTCACTCTTAAATATGGTTACATTGGAACTCAAGTCATTCGTTTTAGAATTTCAAAACCCTTCGACCTGTCATGGGGTCAACTCCGGATGAAAAGTTCTGCAATATCTGAAATTGAACCCCAAAATGTAAATGAACCAAGCTTCCATTGTTTGCGTTTTCCCTTGTAACTGTTATCAACTGCGCACCGTAGATTGTTGAACAGCACAGACGCTCTTCTGAACCTTATTGAATGTCGAATATTTGGATCCTTAAAAATCACCTTGCAATTAATTGCAAGGATTTCATCCATGGCTTTAGATTGATTTCCTTAATTCAGTCCAAGTTATCACCTTACACTGTGAAAATGCCGTGTCTTCTGCAGGGTATTTGTACACTATGTAAGGTGTACAGACCATCACTAACCATTCTTCCAACATATATGCATAAAAGGAAGATTTATCATCTGTTATCATAGAATCATAGAATCCATACAGTACAGAAAGAGGCCATTTGGCCCATCATGTCTGTACCGACCACAATCCCACCCAGGCCCTATTCCCGTAACCCCACACATTTACCCTGCTAATCCCCCTGACATTAAGGGGCAATTTACCATGGCCAATCAACCTAACCCACACATCTTTGGACAGTGGGAAAAAAACCAGAGGACTCGGACGAAACCCATGCAGACACGGGGAGAATGTGCAAACTCCACACAGACAGTGAACCTGGGACCCTGGCGCTGTGAGGCATCAGTACTAACCACTGTGCCACCGTGCCACCCTCGAAGCTTAATATTGCTATCTGCTTCTTCAAATGCATAAGTGATTTCATTTTTAAACCTCCTTCTTCTTGTGCACAAAGTTCTTTGCAAGATCCAAGATGGATTCAAAGTGCTAGTTTTAACTTATTCTGTCCAGTGGCCAGAGAGTGGTGGCAACCCCAACATCAGAGTATTCATCATCCCCATCCTACCCCCATCCTGCCTGTATCCATTTGCTTGTAGGATTCATAAATAGCTTAGCTAGTTAAGCTACTTAATATAGCCTGTTATGACCAGTCCCTGGGTGAGGACTCCCAATTTGCTATGATCCTGGATGAGATACCCCCAAATTGGTATGTTCTCGGGTGAGGAGGGATGAACTGGTTCCCCGTCCCAGGTGAGGAGGGATAAACTGGTTCCCTGTCCCAGGTGAGGAGGGATAAACTGGTTCCCTGTCCCAGGTGAGGAGGGATAAACTGGTTCCCCGTCCCGGGTGAGGAGGGATGAACTGGTTCCCCATCTTCATTAACCCCCTCGGTTGGTCATAAAAAGGTTAAATTGAAAAGGACCCATTCCCTTGTACATGCTTGTTTCCAGTCGAAATGTATATATATTTTAAAAGGAGCCAATTTAACCAGGCTTTCTTGAGTTAAAGAAAGAGTAAGTTTATTAGTTACCAGAACACGAGAATAAAATAATAAAGCACAACATATATGCACACAAATTAGAAATGAGAAATGAATCCAAAAATAAAAATTATGAAGATATGCAAATCAGTCTTTGGCTTGTCCAGGAGGAGTAGGTGGTGAAACGTTGCGGCCTTTAAGCTGGGTGATTCCGGTAGGGCTCACTTTGGCAGTTGAACAGTTGGTTTGGTGATTTTTGGTTCTGCAGGTTAGCTGAAAGAGTTGTGCTTCTTCTTTTTTGACTGCAGTTTTGCTGACTTGACTTTCTTCCAGTAATCAGAGAGAGAGAGAAATTTTACCAGCCAGTGCAGGGATGCTTAAGATGTTCTTCAGCTGTGATTTCCACAGCACACATAAGCACAGTAGAATTAGAACACCAGACTAGCACACAGAGACTAGAGTTGGTTTTAACCCTTTTTCCTTGTACATTCCTGAAAGGAGAAAACCACAAACAGATCTGGGATATAACTCACAGAAGATGGTTCCTGTTGAGATGTTGTTCAGTTTCCATTATCTCCACAGAGGATTCACAGTTCAGTTTATTTAATTGCATCTCTTCCTTTGAAATGTCTCTGTCTGTAAAGGGATGTTGTCTCTCTCAGGACTGAGTCTAATCCACAGAGGAATTCTGGCAAATGGTTATTAGGAGGGCTGTGACTTACTGTTGATATGGTCCTTAAGGAAGTGAATGAACCTTTAAGTCTTTTGTAATGTATAGGGAGCTCTTGGCGGCTGGTGGGGAAGTGAAAATAGAACTGAGTTTATAACATAAGTTTTTGTAAACTATAGTGTTAAGTTAGTGTTGCTTGCTTTGTTTTGATGTTCCTATACAATAAAGTTCGATTTTGATAAAAAATGTGAGATCTTGTGGCATAGTTCTGTCAATTAATTAATAGGTGCTCAGATTTCTCTTTAAATATTAATGGTCCCCAACAGGATCATTAAAAAATCACATACGAGGAAGTTTCCTTCCAGGGTTCAAACAATGACGAGACAGAGTACAGGAATGAGACAGAGAATCTGGTGAACTGATGCGACGACAATAATTTCTCCCTCAATGTCAACAAAACAAAGGAGATAGTCATCGACTTCAGGAAGCGTAAAGGAGAACATGCCCCTGTCTACATCAATGGAGAAGAAGTACAAATGGTCGAGGGGTTCAGGTTTTTAGGTGTCCAGATCACCAACAACCTGTCCTGGTCCCCCCATGCCGACACTATAGTTAAGAAAGCTCACCAACACCTCTACTTTCTCAGAAGACGAAGGAAATTTGACATGTCTGCCTACGACTCTCACCAAACCTTACAGATGCACCATAGAAAGCATTCTTTCTGGTTGTATCACAGCTTGGTGTGGCTCCTGCTCTGCCCAAGACCGCATGAAACTACAAAAGGTCATGAATGTAGCCCAATCCATCACGCAAACCAGCCTCCCATCCATTGACTCTGTCTACACTTCCCGCTCGGCAAAGCAGCCAGCATAATTAAGGACCTCACACACCCCGGACATTCTCTCTTCCACCTTTTTCTGTCGGGAAAAGGATACAAAAGTCTGAGGTCACGTACCAACCGCCTCAAGAACAGCTTCTTCCTCGCCACCGTCAGACTTTTGAATGGACCTACCTCGCACTAAGCTGATCTTTCTCTATACCCTAGCTATAATTGTAACACTACATTCTGCACTCTCTCCTTTTCTTCTCTATGAACGGTATGCTTTGTCTGTATCGCGCACAAGAAACAATATCTTTCACTGTATACTAATACATGTGACAATAATAAATCAAATCAAATCGTAGGCAGCTCACAAGGTTTGTGGTAAGTTACCTCAAATTTTCGGTTGTGCATCAGGTGACCTCACTTGCCCAGTGAGATCACAGACTGTACAACCTCTCTCTAAAGGTTGCCACTCAAGTGGATAGAGCTGTGAAGAAGGCCTATAGTGTGTTAGCTTTTATTAACAGGGGGTTGGAGTTTAAGAGCCGTGGGGTTATGCTGCAACTGTACAGGACCTTGGTGAGACCACATTTGGAATATTGTGTGCAGTTCTGGTCACCTCACTATAAGAAGGATGTGGAAGCGCTGGAAAGAGTGCAGAGGAGATTTACCAGGATGCTGCCTGGTTTGGAGGGTAGGTCTTATGAGGAAAGGTTGAGGGAGCTAGGGCTGTTTTCTCTGGAGCGGAGGAGGCTGAGGGGAGACTTAATAGAGGTTTATAAAATGATGAAGGGGATAGATAGAGTGAATGTTCAAAGACTATTTCCTCGGGTGGATGGAGCTATTACAAGGGGGCATAACTATAGGGTTCGTGGTGGGAGATACAGGAAGGATATCAGAGGTAGGTTCTTTACGCAGAGAGTGGTTGGGGTGTGGAATGGACTGCCTGCAGTGATAGTGGAGTCAGATACTTTAGGAACATTTAAGCGGTTATTGGATAGGCACATGGAGCACACCAGGATGATAGGGAGTGGGATAGCTTGATCTTGGTTTCAGATAAAGCTCGGCACAACATCGTGGGCCGAAGGGCCTGTTCTGTGCTGTACTGTTCTATGTTCTATGTTCTATGTTTTAACCTCTTCATTAAAATGGTCTAAAAACCATTTCATGCTGTAGTCACAAAAATCAATCTTTAATTCATGCCGGCATCAAAAAGATCATTGGTGACTGCCTTTTGCCAAGCACACCATTATCCATTAATGCAAGATGTCAGCAGTAAAGGGCTATAGACTTCCCAGGCAGAGCAAGCTAGCTTCAAGTTCAGGCCCATCCTTGTGGCAATGACCACCTCCCAATCAGTCAGCGAGCGGCCTTCGTGAATAGGAAAGGCTCCCAGTCCACCGATGCTGAGCTGGTGAGAGGTCGCCATTGCTAAATGTAGAATTTCCTAGCTGCTCTCAAGATCAACATTCCCAGTTTGCTCCCACTTACTTGAATCATCTCAGCACATCAGTGATTCGCTGCTGAAGTACAAGACTATTCCCCCTCTGCATGGCTCATGAACTCTAGAAGCAACTGTGCTTTCTCACTGAATGGAGACATAACAAAATCAAGGGACCACTCGCACATCATTGGATGGTTCAAACATACTAGCTACATGGACAGGTCTGAGGTGTGTCTGCAGCATAGCCTTCAGAGGGTCTCCTGCATTCTACACAACTTTGCTATGCAACCAGGATAGTAGATGGAGGGCGGGGTATTCTGGCCTCGCTCATCCCGAAACCGTAGAATCCCGCCTGAGGTCAACAGATCTTTGCATGGTCCACCCCTGCCTCGCTCCAATTCCCGTGGCAGGGAATTCCAGCTGGAGTCTTCCCCCATCTGGTGGTGGCAAGGAGTAGGCGGAAAAAGAAGGCCGACCACATCAATCTGCTGCCGGTGTTATTCCTCAGCAGATCAGCCATCTCTCCCCCTATTCCCAACCATTTCATTAACTGTCCTCAATGTCACTCCCACCAATATTTCCAGACAGAGGTGAACAGCCTACAACCTTAGACCAAGTTTCATACACATCACACCCATAGCGCAGACAGAGTTGCAACACTTAAAACTGTTTCTCTGGCGTTCCAATGGATTTTCCAAAGTTATTGCTGGGATCACACACCCCCACCCCCTGCACACCCACCCTCTCCTCTGAAGTTCAAACTCTAGCCGGACATTTCCATCCCACCACCATCCTCCCCTCCCCCTGACCCCGTCCCACCCAAGGGGTTTACCCATGGTGGAAGCAGCAAGCTTTTAGCTGCTGGCAAGCTCTTGCGATCCCGCTGAAGTCAACGGCTATCTGGATGGTTCACTATCTCCTGTCGCCAGGAACCCACCGCGGGACTTTTGACGAACTGGAAAATCTCACTGCGGAGGGGCTGGAAAATTCTAGCCAATCCTTTTGTAGAAAGCCCACAAGGACTTTTCCATTTTCTCTCAAATGGATCATTTACATATAAACCGAGTACTCTTTGTTTTCAATCATTTTTATTCCTTTATTTCTTTTCCTGAAATACCCCATATCAAACATCACCCAAGACCAAGAGACTAAGCAGTTACAATCATTGATTCATTGAATCCCTACAATGCAGAAGGAGACTATTTGGCCCATTGAGCCTGCATCGACAACAATCCCACCCAGGTCCTATCCCCATAACCCCACATATTTACCCTACTAATCGTCATGACACTAAGGGGAAATTTAGCATGGCCAATCGACCTAAACCGCATATCTTTGGAGTGTGGGAGGAAACCACAGCACCTGGAGTAAACCCACGCAGACACGGGGAGAATGTGCAAGCTTCACAGGCCGGAATTGAACCTGGGTCCCTGCTGCTGTGAGGCAGAAGTGCTAACCACTGTGCCACCACTGTATCACCGTGCTAACCACTGTGCCACCATGCTACCTAATGTTCCATGAAGTATATCAATGGTGTGAAGTAGCCACCAGGAGATCTCTACTTCGGGAGCCAGAATTCAGTGTTCACAGTACACCAATGTTCTATTGCCCTGTTCCACATAAAGTTCCACACACACAGAATGAGAAAAGATTGTTCAGCCAATTCACATTTGAAAACCAGCAAAACAAACTGCACATTCACTGAAACTTAAGGAACACTGATTTGCATTGATGTTACTTCTAAATACAGTAAATGGCAAATGGAGTTTAACCCTGATAAATGTGAGGTGATTCATTTTGGTAGGACTAGTTTAAATGTGGATTACAGGGTCAAAGGTAGGGTTCTGAAGACTGTGGAGGAACAGAGAGATCTTGGGGTCCATATCCACAGATCTCTAAAGGTTGCCACTCAAGTGGATAGAGTTGTGAAGAAGGCCTATGGTGTGTTAGCTTTTATTAACAGGGGGTTGGAGTTTAAGAGCCGTGGGGTTATGCTGCAACTGTACAGGACCTTGGTGAGACCACATTTGGAATATTGTGTGCAGTTCTGGTCACCTCACTATAAGAAGGATGTGGAAGTGCTGGAAAGAGTGCAGAGGAGATTTACCAGGATGCTGCCTGGTTTGGAGGGTAGGTCTTATGAGGAAAGGTTGAGCGAGCTAGGGCTGTTCTCTTTGGAGCGGAGGAGGCTGAGGGGAGACTTAATAGAGGTTTATAAAATGATGAAGGGGATAGATAGAGTGAACGTTCAAAGACTATTTCCTCGGGTGGATGGAGCTATTACAAGGGGGCATAACTATAGGGTTCATGGTGGGAGATATAGGAAGGATATCAGAGGTAGGTTCTTTACGCAGAGAGTGGTTGGGGTGTGGAATGGACTGTCTGCAGTGATAGTGGAGTCAGACCTTTAGGAACATTTAAGCGGTTATTGGATAGGCAAATGGAGCACACCAGGATGATAGGGAGTGGGATAGCTTGATCTTGGTTTCAGATAAAGCTCGGCACAACATCGTGGGCCGAAGGGCCTGTTCTGTGCTGTACCGTTCTATGTTCTATGTTCTAAGCAGTCTCCAAAGTCTGTCAAGCTGTTGTAAACATTTGTTTTTCCATGCTTTGACATTAAGGGGTTGCACAGACGCAGTTGTTCAGTCTGTCAAATGGATACTTCAGATCAAGGTGTTTGTTAATCTGATTGAAATGCCTAAATGTGCTCAGAGTAATAACATCGAAACATAGTCAGACTAGATTCTCCTGGAATGAGATGGGATAGCGGTGGAATTTAAGGGAAAATTCATCTAGTTAGGCCTATCAAACCTGACCAAATTTCCGTCCTGCCGACAGGGGGAGATGGGAATTGGGGTTGCTATATTTCCAGGTTCCAGGCCCTTGGAAGATTTTCTTCCCCACTTACCCCTGCTCCGTGCTAGAGATTAGGGTTAGGGTGAGGGTTGAGTCCCTTAAGAAAGGCAAAAGGCCTTATAATGAACTGCTGTCCCTCCATATCTATCCCCACTTACAATTCTTTTGGAGGCTATAGTCTTTGCTGAACGATAAAAGGCAACGTTTGCAGCCACCTTTGGGTCCTTTTCCCTTTTTAATTCCCCAGACACCTGTAACTCCCTTTTCACTGAGTAACCAATGGCCCCACTGCAGCAACACTGGGAATTTGCTGCCTGGGATTGGAGATTCTCTCTTGGTGAAAAGGAGCCTGATGTGCATTTGAAATTTTCCTAACCTAGGGAGAGGGTCTGGCGTTAGAGGAGCTTTGGAAGTTTGCTTTGAGGTTTCACCCGACGAGGCCTCTGCCCCAAGGAGGGGGATTTGGCCAATCCAAATTCGCCAATGTGCTCCAAATGAAATAACCTTTGTCTAATTTTTGTTTAAGGCAACCATTCACAACATCAACCACGCAGAACATAAAATAAAAAATGGCCTGTCTCTGTAAATGTTCTTTAAGCATCTAGAAGTTTCATACTGACTTTGTATGAATTATAAGGATATTTACTGATTGTCAATGTACCATTACAGTAGTGACTACACTCAAAAGTACTCCATTGTCAATATAGTGTTTGAGACATCCTGTGGTTGTAAAAGGCAAAATAGAACTGCAACCTCTTTCTGTTTGCATATGGGCAGCACGATGGCACAGTGGTTAGCACTGCTGCCTCACAGCGCCAGGGACCCAGGTTTGATTCCCGGCTTGGGTCACTGTCTGTGCGGATTGTGCGCGTTCTCCCCATGTCTGTGTGGGTTTCCTCCGGGTTCTCCAGTTTCCTCCCACAGTCCGAAAGATGTGCTGGTTAGATACATTGGCCATACTAAATTCTCCCTCAGTGTACCCGAACAGGCGCCAGAGTGTGACAACTATGGGAGTTTCACAGTGACTTTGCTATAGTGCTAATGTAAGCCTAACTGTGAACTAACAAATAAACTTAAACTTTATTGTTTGGCTGCAGAGCTAGCTGGTTTATATCCATCGAGTAAAAGCATCAAATTAATGCATTTATTTGCGGGAAGTCTGAAACAGCTAACATGTCATTTTGGGCTATGGTTGTAAAAGGCCAATTCCATCTTCAAAATAAGTCTGCTTTTATCGAAGTTTAACATCAACGAGGGAGCACACTGAACATTTCGACCCCTGCATAATAAAATGCCGAGCTGGCATTGTTGTTGCAATGGCTTGTCAAAAGATGACATGAAGAAGGAGGAGGAGGGCCGCAAGCCAGTGTTATCTCGAGCAAAGGGTCTCCAGACGCTGAATCAATTACCTGCAAGTGTCAGAACAACAGAGATTATGACAACTTGGGCTTGCTGAAGAAATAATGGGTGAGCGGCAGAATTGATTGCAGCCGGTTTTGGAGGGGACCTCGGTGACTCGGACTGCTCTGCCTGTGGTTGGGAAATTGACAGCAACAATCATAAGAATCTGTTGCGAGCGCTGAAAGTGCCATTAGTCACAGTGCCACATCCGTGTCCTTTCCATTTATGACTGATGCGCTCTCCGTGATAGCTGGCAAGTCATCTATTTCTTTCAGGAACCCCAAGGGAAACAATCAGCAGCAAGGCAAATGTTTTCAGCTCTTACAAGATTTCTCAGCGACTTAGGTTGGGCAGAGCATAACCATAGAGATGCAGACACTATCAGTCAATCCGAAGCCTAGATGAATCATAAGACCTGCTCCCACCCTCACTCTACTGAGTAAAATATCCTCCAGCTTCTTGAAATCAATGTGTAACCATGTTGTGATGTGGAGATGCCGGCGTTGGACTGGGGTAAACACAGTAAGAAGTCTCACAACACCAGGTTAAAGTCCAACAGGTTTATTTGGTAGCAAAAGCCACTAGCTTTCGGAGCAGCGCTCCGAAAGCTAGTGGCTTTTGCTATCAAATAAACCTGTTGGACTTTAACCTGTTGTGAGACTTCTTACTGTGTTAACCATGTTGTTGCCATGTCCTGATGAGATTTGACTTACTCTATGAGTGACCTGAAACAGTCAGTTATACGACAGTTCCAGCTAACCATAGATTGCTCTCCCCTTTGAGAGGCAGAACTAACTGGTGCTAATTTAACCTGAGGATCACCACACCTCAGGCAAGGGGCAAGGCTGAGAAGGCAAGACTTTCATGAACAATCTCAGCCGGTACGGGAATTGAACCCCTGCTGTTGGTGTCGCTCTGCATCAAGTATTTATTGAGATCTCTTTGCATAAGTACGTGGTTTCCTGCACACAGACTGCTGTGTCTTACTCTTTAGGAGCCTCTTGGTCATTTAACTCTAGGATTAGGAATTTTCTGTGCCATTCTCCACAAGAATCGTAGTGGGCAGGGTGGTTAGGCGGGGAGCAAGCAAATATCCATTGACCTCAGGCGAGATTTTCCGGTTTTGGAGTGAGTGCGGCTGGAAAATGCCGCCCAAGATGTCATGCTGACACCATCGTAACCATCATTGCTTCATTAATATAACCATTAACACTTCCCTCAAAAACTCCCTCAAGTATAATCTCAAAACTGCTACATTCTTGTGTAAAACTATTTACAGTATATTCCTAGCATCTGTCAACCTCATGTACTATTTAGAGTTTCCATCTAACTCTGGCTTCCAAGTCACTGTTACATAAGGTGTAAATGCACAATAGTGGTCTTGGCTCCCTTGGAGGGTAAGTCAGACGTGTGTATTCCCTTATGGCAGCTTCTCATGGCAATGGTATCCTGGGCTGTGACTCTTACAATGACCTGAATGTAAAGGTTGTGAAAACCAATCAAGGAAAAACTGATTCATAGAAACATAGAAATATAGAAAATAGATGCTATTCGTAGGCTATTCGGCCCTTCGAGCCTGCACCACCATTCAATATGATCATGGCTGATCATGCACTTTCAGTAGCCCACTCCTGCCTTCTCTCCATACCTTTGATCCTTTTAGCCACAAGGGTCATGCCCAGCTCTCTCTTGAACATGTCTAACGAACTGGTCCCAACAGCTTTCTGTGGTAGAGAATTCCACAGGTTCACAACTCTCTGAGTGAAGAAGTTCTTCCTCATCTCAGTCCTGAATGGCCTTACCCCTTATTCTTACACTGTGACCCCTAATTCTGGACTTCCCCAACATTGGGAACATTCTTCCTGCCCCTAGCCTGTCTGATCCCATTCGCATTTTATATGTTTTTATGAGCTCCCCTCTCATTCTTCTAAGAGAGAAATCTTCAGGACTCAAACAATCACAATCCCTTGACAAGTAAAACAACAAACTGAAATCCTCTCTGTAATCTTCTAATTTTTTTGGAGGCTGGGGAAAGTGAAAGCACCAGCTTGAGAAAAGGAAGCATAGTCAACTCTGATGAAGAACCTTTGTAACTATATTGTTCATGAGTGCACAGCACGGCGGCATAGTGGTTAGCACTGCTGCCTCACAGTGCCAGGGACCCGGGCTAAATTCCAGCCTTGGGTGACTGTGTGCAGTTTGCATGTTCTCCCCGTGTCTGCATGGGTTTCCTCCGGGTGCTCCAGTTTCCTCCCACAGTCCAAAGATGTGTGGGTTAGGTGGATTGGCCATGGTAAATGTGTGGGGTTACAGGGATAGGGCAGGGGCATGGGCCTCAATTAGATACTCTGTCAGAGAGTTGGTGCAGATTTGATGGGCCAAATGGCCTCCTTCTGCACTGTAGGAATTCTCTGAAATTCTTTGAGAACCGTTCAATACTTGAGACATTAAAGAATCTGGTAGACATATTGAAGAACACTTTGAAGACATTATAGGATACAAAGAAGGAAGACTCCCCTACTTAGGGTAGGATTTTCACTTTTCTGTAGGGCGTGGTATCGTTTTCACGCTTGCTTCAGTGTGAGGCAGCTCCAGTGCAGACAATAGGATCATGGACACCGCATGAGAAATTAAGATTTCACCATCATCACCAATGGAATAAACCTCTCGGCCTGCATCTATATGAAGTTTATGCTCTTCAGATGTAGAAGCTCTGTAGTTTGGGTTTCTGCTTCTTTACTGAAATACGATTTGAGTAGCGTCATAGAGTCATAGAGGTTTACAGCATAGAAACAGGCCCTTCGGCCCAACTTGTCCATGCCGCCCAGTTTTTACCACTAAGCTACTGTTGTGAAGTTGCATATGTAAGGTGTATGTGATGTTTGACAAATGTAAGTAGTGAAAAGAAATGATTAGGGGGAAAAAAAGAAATAATATAGCATTGTCTCTTTAAAAAGCGGGTATCTTTAGGCACAGATTTTAAAATTGCAGAGTGCAGGCTGCAGAAGCAGGTTTTTGCAACATTTGTATCAAAGCCTAGTGGCCAGTGTTGCAACCTAACCAAAACAGGCTTTTGAATTGGACCAATGAGTTTAAAGCAAGCACGCAGAGATACAGAACCAATGTGAGTGTTGTTGACAGCTTCAAGCCATTCAGATCACAGGAATACTGTGAGATAATTCCAGATATATAAATCCAGACAAGGGGGGTAACTGTCGGCTTATGCTTGCCACTTCTTGAGTTGGAAGGAGGGAAGGCAAGGCTCTCATGCAAATCCTACAGTTTCTTATATGTCTTCATAAAATTATCATCTAAATAGAGAGAGATGCCAACTCAGACAGTATTCCAGACAAGAGCATTTCTGGAGAAAGTTCCTACTTCAAAAAGATGTTTCTTTGTATATTAGTTGAGAGTGACTGAATTCTGTAATGATTTATTTCATTATTCCTGAAGGAGTCTTGTTATATTTGAACAGCATTTTATTGGGATTTTATTCAGTTTGTTAATTGTTTTGATAAGGTTGTCACCAGTTTAAAAATAAAGACCTGTTAACTATTCATGAGTAAGAAGTCTCACAACACCAGGTTAAAGTCCAACAGGTTTATTTGGTAGCAAATACCATAAGCTTTTGGAGCACAGCTCCTTCGTCAGATGGAGTGGTTATCTGTTCTTAAACAGTGCAAACAGACACAGAAATCAAATTACAGAATACTGATTAGAATGCAAATCTCTACAGCCAGCTAGGTCTTAAATGTACAGACAATGTGGGTGAAGGGAGCATTCAACACAGGTTAAAGAGATGTGTATTGTCTCCAGACAGAACAGCTGGTGAAATTCTGCAAGCCCAGGAGGTAACTGTTCATGATACAGAGTGTCAGATCCGGCTTTAATTTATCAAAACCAGTAACTTCCTACTCCCTCACACATACACGTACAAGATTACGAGGCAAGGTATATCCCTTTGGGTGGTTCCAAAATCGAGCAGAGGAAAAAATCACCTCTGTGTCGTACCATTAGTTCCAATTGCCTGCATTTGATCCACATCGCTGTATATTTTTACACAGAGTATAAATGGAGTATATCGATAGCTTGCTGCTGAGTTTCAAGTGTGAGCTACAGCTTATATTTATATAAACTAATAAACTCTGAACTTCCCATATTGGTTTGATCTAACCTAGAGTCGAGCACCTAATTTTCCCTAAGTTGCTTACTCCTGGCTACAAGCAATTGTTGATGCATGTGATCAGTGAGTTCAGTGGAATGAGTAAACAGGTTCACCTCTTTAAGACCTTATTCAATGAAAGGATGATTCTCCTCAAAGGGATGATTCTCCTAGTACTAGATTAGGCAAAAGCAAGACAGAGAGCAAGGGAAGTCCAGATTAAACTGCATTTATCTCAATGCAAGAGGCCTGATGGGCAAGGCAGATGAACTCAGGGCATGAATGAATACATGGGACTGGGATTTTATAGCTATTACTGAAACATAGCTAAGGGAAGGACAGGACTGGCAGCTCAATCTTCCAGGATACAGATGCTATAGGAAAGATAGGACAGGAGGTAAGAGAGGAGGTGGAGTTGCACTTTTGATTAAGGAAAACATCACGGCTGTACTGAAAGGGGATATATCCGAGGATTCACCCACTGAGTCTATATGAATAGGGTGGTAATAGTAGGGGATTTTAACTTTCCCAACATATGAGTAGAACTGAGAAATAAGAAGGGGGAAATCACTTTGATAGGGTTGTACTATAGGCCCCCAAACAGTTGGTAGAAAATTGAGGAGCAAATATGTAAGGAGATTACAGATTACCACATGGTAGGTTGTTGCATAAGGTTAAATCTCACGGGATCCAGGGTGAGGTAGCCAAATGGGTACAAAATGGGCTTGATGACAAAAGACAGAGGGTGATTGTAGAGAGTTATTTTTCAAACTGGAGGCCTGTGACCAGCAGTGTGCCTCAGTGATCGGAGCTGGGTCCACTGTTATTTGTCATTTATATTAATGATATGGATGAGAATTTAGTAGGCATGCTTAGTAAGTTTGCAGATGACACCAAGATTGGTGGCATAGTGGACAGTGAAGAAGGTTATCTCGGATTGCAATGGGATTTTGATCAATTGGGCCAGTGGGCTGACAAATGGCAGATGGAGTTTATTTTAGATAAATGCAAGGTGATGCATTTTGGTAGATTGAACCAGGGCAGGACTTACTCAGTTAATGGTAGGGCACTGGGGAGAATTATAGAACAAAGAGATCTAGAGGTACATAGCTCCTTGAAAGTGGACTCACAGGTGGACAGAGTGGTGAAGAAGGCATTTGGCATGCTTGGTTTCATTGATCAGAACATTGAATACAAAAGTTGGAACGTCTTGTTGCAGTTGTACAAGACATTGGTAAGGCCACACTTGGAATACCGTGTACAGTTCTGGTCACCCTATTATAGAAAAGATATTATTAAACTAGAAAGAGTGCAGAAAAGATTTATGCGGATGCTACCGGGATCTGATGGTTTAAGTTATAAGGAGAGGCTGGATAGACTGGGACCTTTTACTCTGGAGCGTAGGAGGCTTAAGGGTGATCTTATAGAAGTCTATAAAATAATGAGGGGCATAGATCAGCTAGATAGTCAATATCTTTTCCCAAAGGTAGGGGAGTCTAAAACTAGAGGGCATAAGTTTAAGGTGAGAGGGGAGAGATACCAAAGTGTCTAAAGGGGCAATTTTTTCACACAGAGGGTGGTGAGTGTCTGGAACAAGCTGCCAGAGGTAGCAGCAGAGGCGGGTACAATTTTAAAAAGCATTTAGACAGTTACACGGGTAAGATGTGTACAGAGGGGTATGGACCAAACGCGGGCAATTGGGACTAGCTTAGGGGTTAAAAAAATGGGGCAGCATGGACAAGTTGGGCCGAAGGGCCTGTTTCCATGCTGTGAACCTCTATGACTCTAAAACAGACAACATGTATTGACAGTGGAATCAAAGAACATAGTAAAATAGACTTCTTCTTCCAACAGATCATCATCAACCATTGTGCTCACTGAGCTACATTAGCTTCAGGTCTGGATTTGTACGGTGGCACAGTGGTTAGCACGGTTGCCTCACAGCGCCAGGGACACAGGTTCGATTCTCGGCTTGGGTCACTGTCTATGTGGAGTCTGCATGTTCTCCCCATGTCTGCGTGGGTTTCCTCCGGGTGCTCTGGTTTCCTCCCACAGTCTGAAAGACACGCTTGTTAGGTGCTTTGGCCATGCTAAATTCTCCCTCAGTGTACCCAAACCGATGCCAGAGTGTGGCGACTACGGGATTTTCGCAGTAACTACATGGCAGTGTTAATGTAAGCCTACTTGTGACATGGCATTACAATTAAATAAAGGTAACTGCAAAGACATGAGGGAGGAGCTGGCCAGAGTTGATTGGAAAGGGAGCCTAGCAGGGAAGACAGTGGAACAGCAATGGCAGGAGTTTTTGAGAGTTATTCGGGAGGCACAACAGAAATTCATCCCAAGGAGGAGGAAACATGCTAAGGGGAGGAGGAGGCATCCATGGCTGACGAGGGAAGTCAAGGACAGCATAAAAGCAACAGAAAAGGCATACAAAGTGGAAAGGATTAGTGGGAAGCCAGAGGATTGGGAAGCCTTTAAAAGTGAGCAGAGGACAACTAAAAAAGCAATAAGGGGGGAGAAGATGAAATATGAGTGTAAGCTAGCTAGTAATATAAAAGAAGATAGGAAGAGTTTTTTTTCAATATATAATAGCAACTGGACCACTGAAAAATGAAGCTGGTGAAGTAATAATCCGAGACAAAGCAATGTCAGAGGAACTGAATAGTTACTTTGCACCAGTCCTCATGGTGGAAGACACCAGTGGGATGCCAGAGCTCCAGGAGAGTGAGGGGGCACAGGTGAGTGTAGTGGCCATCACTAAGGAGAAGATTCTGGGGAAACTGAAAGGTCTGAAGGTGGATAAATCACCTGGACCGGATGGACTACATCCCAGGGTTCAAAAAGAGATAGCTGAGGAAATTGTGGAGGCATTGGTGCTGATCTTTCAGGAATCACTGGAGGCAGGGAGGGTACCAGAGGACGGGAAAGTAGTGAATGTAACACCGCTGTTTAAGAAGGGAGGGAGGCAACAGTCAGGAAATTATAGGCTGGTTAGCCTGACTTCGGTCATTGGCAAAATTTTAGTGTCCATTGTTAAAGATGAGATCGCAGAGTACTTGGAAGTGCATGATAAAGTAGGACTGAGTCGGCTTTGTCAAGGGGAGGTCATGTCTGACAAATCTGTTAAATAAGTTAAGTGCCCATGGTGTGAAGGGTAAGATCCTGGCATGGATAGAAGATTGGCTGACTGGCAGAAGGCAGAGAATGGGGCTCAAGGGGTCTTTTTCAGGAAGGCAGCGGGTAACTAGTGGTGTGCCTCAGAGGTCAGTGCTGGGACCACAACTTTTCACAATATACATTAACGATTTGGAGGAAGGAACTGAAGGCACTGTTGCTAAGTTTGCAAATGATACAAAGATATGTCGAGGGACAGGTAGTATTGAGAAATCAGGGGGGCTGCAGAAGGACTTGGACAGGTTAGGAGAGTGGGCAAAGAAGGGAATGCAATGTGGAAAAGTGTGAGGTTATGCACTTTGGAATGAGGAATGGGGACATAGACTATTTTCTAAATGGGAAAATGCTTAGGAAATCAGAAACACGAAGAGACTTGGGAGTCATTGTTCAAGATTCTCTTAAGCTTAACTTGTAGGTTCAGTCGGCAGTTAGGAACTCATGTCGAGAGGGCTAGAATACAAGAGCAGAGGCTGTATAAGACTCTGGTCAGACACCATTTGGAGTATTGTGAGCGGTTTCGGGCCCCATATCTAAGGAAGGATGTGCTGGCCTTGGGAAGGGTCCAGAGGAGGTTCACAAGAATGATCCCGTGAATGAAGAGCTTGTCGTATGAGGAATGGTTGAGGACTCTGGGTCTGTACTAGTTGGAGTTTAGAAGGATGAGGGGGGATCCTATTGAAACTTACAGGATACAGCGAGGCCTGGATAGAGTAGGCATGGAGAGGATGTTTCCACTAGTAGGATAAACTAGAACCAGAGGGCACAACCTTAGGCTAAAGGGATGATCCTTTAAAACAGAGATGAGGAGGAATTTCTTCAGCCAAAGAGTGGTGAATCTGTGGAACTCTTTGCTGCAGAAGGCTGTGGAGGCCAGGTCATTGGGTGTCTTTAAGACAGAGATAGGTAGGTTCTTGATTAATAAGGGGATCAGGGGTTATGGGGAAAAGACAGTGGAATGGGGATGAGAAAAATATCAGCCATGATTGAATGGCGGAGCAGACTCGATGGTCCAAGTGGCCTAATTCTGCTCCTATGTCTTATGGTTTTATGATCTTACGAATAAATAAACTCAAACTTAAAACTAAATCTGTTCCGCGATGGCTTCATTCGCTTGAACTCTGTTCTGAAAGAGTCAATCAAGGTCTAGAAGCTCATCAAGTGATGGTCACAGTCTTTTTCAGTGTGTCCTCTTTGCGCCTCTTGTAGCCTGCCTTCATAGAGGAGTGGGAGATCGGCAATCTCCTCTCGGTTGTATTTCTGGGTAGTGTTTCTGCAATAACAAGTGACCCGCTGTGTATTGAGTTACCTTCAATTTCTGCTGCAGTTTTGGGGTTTGCTGAGCTTCTCATCAACTCTGGCAATTCATCCCTGAGTATTGCTTCACCATCCTCTGTTGTTAACTCATCTATTTGTTTGTAGAAAACCACCGTCACTACTGAGCAGAGACACTTGCTGGTTCTAAAGAGTTCTGTTAATTTCTTTACCTTCATACTGAAGGATTCCAATGCAGGGAAGCATAAACCTACAAGGTTCCCGTGACTAACAAATGTAATGGAGCAAAGGCAGGTAGACATCAGGTGCACGATTGTAGCTTGCTGGGGTACCCCCTACCCACACACTCACACACACACATACACACACACAGACACACACAAAGTGTTACCATTTAACATCACTGCTCAGGCTTTGAGCAGCTGAGGGAGGATGATTGGTGTTGGCAGTGCGGCATGTGAGGTGTTCATGGGACACATGGGAGTAGAATCATAGAATCACTACAGTGCAGAAGGAGGCCATTCAGCCCATCAAATCTGCACCAACAACAATCCCACCCTGGCCCTAGCCCCATAATCCCACATATTTACCCTGCTGACATGAAGGGGCAATTTATCATAGCCAATCAACCTAACTTGCACACCTTTGGACTGTGCGAAGAAACCAGTGCACCTGGAGGAAACCCACGCAGACACTGGGAGAACATGCAAACTCCACACAGACAGTGACCCAAGGCTGGAATTGAACCTGGGTTCCTGGCGCTGTGAGGCAGCAGTGCTAAACACTGTGCCACCGTGCCGTCACAAGCCATACAGGGGCTGGGGGTGGGTGTGGGGCGGGAGTTCATTGGGGAATTGGTTTAAGCATATCTGGTTTACTTGACAATGCAAAAATAGCTGCCAGCAACAAACTACTAAGCTGCTCCATGTATCTGTCAGAGGCCTGAACCTCTCTCAATATACTATATAACTGGCGTTGTTGCAATAGCGAACATTCTGAAACTCTAACACAGCCCCACCTACAGGCATCTCTGATGGTGAAGTGAAATGTTAATGGATTTTTATCTTTTTAATGAGATGGTGAGCTTTTTGAAATTCAGTGTTAGCATCCGCTCAGTAATTGTACGTGTATGAATATATATTTAGTAAAAGCCCAGATGATGGTCTTTTAAGCTTTTACGAGGGCGAAAGTTGTTTGTTTTTGGAAATGTGGGTTTGTTAAAATAGATATGCTGGCAAATCCACATTTTCTGTTCTTCTGTGTCCCTGGCACAGACACAGGAGATTGTGCATCCACAGACTATAATTCTGCATGCATTATTGTTATGATTTGTATTGCATGAGCTGTAAAGGGGGCAGAGTAGATTCAATAATAGCTGCCAAAAGAGAATTGGATATATCCTGAAGTGAAAGAATTTGCAGTGTTATGGAGCAAGGCAGTGAGAATAATTTGATAATCCACACAAAGAGGGCGTCACAGTGGTTAGCACTGCCGCCTCACAGCGCCAGGGACCCGGGTTCGATTCCTGGCTTGGGTCACTGTCTGTGTGGAGTGTGCACATCCTCCCCGTGTCTGCGTGGGTTTCCTCCGGGTGCTCCAGTTGCCTACCACAGTCCAAAGATGTGCAGGTTAGGTGCATCGGCCATGCTAAATTGACCCTTAGTGTCTCAAGATGTGTAAGTTAGGTGGATTTGCTACGGTAAATGCGTGGGATTATATGAATAGGGTGGGGCCAGGGTTGTGGCCTGGGCAAGAAGCTCTGTTGGAGAGCTTGTGCAAACTCGATGGGCCAAATGGCCTCCTTTTGCATTGTAGGGATTCTATGGCTCTACAGCTTGATGCCACGGCTGGAATTTTACCGATTCTGGGATGGGTGAGGCTTGCAGAACGGCCTTCTCCATTGGTCTCAGGTGGGATCTTACGAGCCTCAGGCAGGCGAGGCGGTAAAATTCTAGCGCACATCTCTGAGTCACCATGAGTAATGCCACAGAAGATTTGCACGCGTGCCAAATACAAGGATAAGCACAAAGATCATTTGAGATTGGTTTTAAAGTAGTTTTTGAAGCCGTCAGTTAGAAAGCAGCTTTGTAATTCACTCACAGATATTCATTTTCTTGTTTCATTTTGTCTTGTCTCCTCAGATATATATAAGCTCCTCATGAATGAAATGCTGCCCATTCACCCATTTCACCTGCACAACCTGAGTGCCATTTTAATGAATAAACATTACCATGCCTGATTTCTCGGCTCCTGCATGATGTGGCCTGGGATTACTGGAAAGACCAATCACAGCAAGTCTTTGCTGGCTCCATTTCATGAATAATGCACAGATTGTGTCAGCAATAAAAGCAGAAAGTGCTGGAAGAACTCAGCAGGTCTGGCAGCACCTGTGGAGAGCGAAACAGAGTTAGCATTTCAAGTCCAATCTGACTCTTTTTCGGAACTCGGGCGGCACCGTGGCACAGCGGTTAGCACTGCTGCCTCAGAGCTCCAGGGACCCGGGTTTGATTCCTGGCTTAGGTGCGTGGAGTTTGCACATTCTCCCCGTGTCTGCGTGGGTTTCCTCCGGGTGTTCCCGTTTCCTCCCACAGTCTGAAAGACACGCTGGTTTGATGCATTGACCCGAACAGGCGCTGGAGTGTGGCGACCAGGGGAATTTCACAGTAACTTCATTGCAGTGTTAATGTGAGCTGACTTGTGACTGATAAATAAACTTTTTATTTTTAACTCGAGGATTCAGAACAGATTGGCGCAGATTGAGCGCACCGGATAGCACCCTCACCTCTGAGCTAGTGCACTGTACTACACATTCGGAGGTGCAGCCTTCAGATGAGATGCTAAGCTGAGGCCCTCTGAGGCACGTAAAACATCTCATAGCACCTTTTGTAGAAAAGCAGGGGAGAACTCTCCGTGGGGAACCTGCCCAATATTTATCCTTCAGCCAAGATCACTAAAACAAAGTTATCTGATATCTCTGTTGTTGGCAGGCTATCTCACTGTGCGCCACAACTCGGCTGCAATGTTACTCTAAATGACAAGAGTAGGCAGATCCCAAAAGCAGCTCATTGACTGTAAAATGCTGGGGGACCTCCTGAGGTTGTGACAGGCACTATATAAATGCAAGTTCTCACCTTTCTTTACATAGCATGGAAGTACAGTTTGGGCCATTGCAAGGTACTGACAAAAGACTGGCGAAGCTTTAAATCCCAGTCACAAAATCTTGAGATTAATCATAAAGAACGGAAACCATTATTTACTTTGGAATAATCTTCCCTGATATTAACACACAATGCCAGAGAAATCACCAGATTTTAGAATTGGGAGTATAAGTGTTTCCAAACTGTATTTCCAGTTTCATATATGGGTGGCACGATGGTACAGTGGTTAGGGCCTGGATGGGACTGTTGTGGGTGCAGGCTCGATGGGCTGAATGGCCTCTTTCTGTACTTTAGGGATTCTATGATATGCCCAAAGGACTTAGGTGCAACACTGCAAGAAGCTTAGTGACCGTACAAAGGTGGTCAAGGTTAATGTAACAGACAGGAAGGGGATTTAATTTAAACAGCTCTGATTTCTTCTCTCTCCACCTGTACATAAACAGAAAGATGTTTTTGATTTTGATTTCCCCCTTTATATGTGGTGTTTTCCCAACCACTCAGTTTTTATTAAACAGCTCCACAGCAAACCTGAGGTAGGGTAAACTCAGAGGGGTAGTTTATTCACACACACATTCAAACCTGAGAGGAGAGTTTCCTTTTCACTCCTACAACAGAAGTGGGATAGAGTAAATAAAGAGGTTTGGGGAAAAGACTACAAAAATACTAAGAATTATTGTTTCAGATGAGTCCATCTTGGATTGTACCCATGTCACCATTGAGGTGTCCAGTGACTAGCCAGTAAGAGTCTCAACAGGAGGGGCTTTCTCTACCCTCAGTGTTAAACTGGTACATGACCACAACAAGAGCTACCTCAATGTGTCATTTACTATGTCATTGCTGTACACTAGGAAGTTTATATTTACAGCTTAAAGTGTTTTTTTTAAGATGTAAAAACTATAAGATCTGCTATTTTGCCTGTGAACCTACGAAAAGCAGCTTGGTTTGAAGATTCCCTTTGAATCGGGACAAAGATAGACATCTGCCTCCAGTATTCTATCTGGGAGTGTGCCAGTTTTGTGGACAGCTTCAAATGACATTATATTTCAATCAATATTAAAGGTCACGGAACACAATGTCACTTGATGTAACATTTGCTTGAACTTCCTTCATCTTTGGCAGTGATTCAGTCAGTTTCATCTGGATTGCAATGATGAAACTAGCTAGTAGCACTCTACCCCATTGCGCAGGATGGAACCTCGGCAACAACTTAACCTGTTTAATTGAGCCTGTAAATGGCTTTGATTATTTAGGATTTTCTTGCCACTGAACTCTATTTATTGACTTTTATCAGCAGTTATAGAAAGTTAAAGCTGAAGTCAACGGCATTCAGGGAGAATCTTCAGTGACTGAAGTCATAAATGGCACTGAAGGTGGTGGTTGTGTTGCTATAAGTTTTATTTTATTCATTCATAGGATGTGGGTATCACAGGCTGGCCAGCATTTATTGCCCATCCCTAATTGCCCTTGAGGGAGCAGTTAAGAGTCAACCACATTGCTGTGGCTCTGAAGTCGCATGTAGGGCAGACCAGGTAAGGATGACAGATTTGCTTCCCGGAAGAACATTAGTGAACCAGGTGGGTTTTTCCGACAATCGACACTGGTTTCATTGTCATGATGTGGAGATGCCGGCGTTGGACTGGGGTAGGCACGGTAAGAAGTCTTACAACACCAGTTTAAAGTCCAACAGGTTTATTTGGAATCACAAGCTTTCGGAATGATGCTCCTTCATCAGATGAGTGGAGAATTGGGTTCACAAACAGGGCATATATAGATGCAATTGCAAGATAATGATTGGAATGCCAATCTTTACAGATTATCAAGTCATTACAGGCACAGACAATGTGAGTGGAGAGAGGATTAAGCACAGGTTAAAGAGGTGTGAATTGTCTCAAGCCAGGACAGTTAGTAAGATTTTGCAAGCCCAGGCCAAAATGGTGGTGGTTACATGTCATGTGACATGAATCCAAGATCCCAGTTGAGGACGTCCTCTGCATTGGCGTATGCCTTGAAGACTGCCTTGGAGAACGCTTACCCGAAGATCAGAAGCTGAATGCACTTGGCTGCTGAAGTGTTGCCCGACAGGAAAGGAACACTCCTGCCTGGTGATTGTCGTGTGTTGTCCTTTCATCCGTTGTCGTAGTGTCTACATAATCTCGCCGATGTACCATGCCTCAGGACATTCTTTCCTGCAACGTATCAGGTAGACAACGTTGGCCAAGTCGCAAGAGCATGTACCGTGTATCTGGTGGGTGGTGTTCTCATGTGTGATGGTGGTATCCATGTCAATGATCCGGCACGTCTTGCAGAGGTTGCTGTGACAGCATTGTGTGGTGTCGTGGTCACTGTTCTCCTGAAGGCTGGGTAGTTTGCTGTGAACAATGGTCTGTTTGAGGTTGTGCGGTTGTTTGAAGGCAAGTAGTGGGGGTGTGGGAATGGCCTTAGCAAGATGTTCGTCTTCATCGATGACATGTTGAAGGTTCCGGAGAAGATGTCGTAGCTTCTCCTCTCCGGGGAAGTACTGGACAACGAAGGGTACTCTGTCAGTGGTGTCCCATGTTTGTCTTCTGAGGAGGTCAGTGCGGTTTTTCGCTGTGGCACGTCAGAACTGTCAATCGATGAGTTGAATGCCATATCCCATTCTTACGAGAGCATCTTTCAACATCTTTAGGTGTCTGTTGCAATCCTCCTCATCCGAGCAGATCCTGTGTATACGGAGGGCTTGTCCGTAGGGGATGGCTTCTTTAACGTGTTTAGGGTGGAAGCTGGAGAAGTGGAGCATCGTGAGGTTATCCGTGGGCTGCGATACAGTGAAGTGCTGAGGTGACCGTCCTTGATGGAGATGTGTGTGTCCAAGAATGCAACCGATTCCGGAGAGTAGTCCATGGTGAGTCTGATGGTGGGATAGAACTTGTGGATGTCATTGTATTTGTTTCAATGATTATTAGCGGTGGGTCCAAAGGAAGAAAATGTTATCGATGTATCTAGTGTATAGCGTCAGTTGAAGGTCCTCTGCAGTGAAGAAGTCTTATTCGAACTTGTGCATGAAGATGTTGGCGTATTGAGGTGCAATTTTGGTCCCCATGGCTGTTCCATGTACCTGGATGAAGAACTGGTTGTTGAAGGTGAAGACATTGTGGTCCAGGATGAAGCGGATGAGTTGTAGAATTGCATTTGGAGATTGGCAGTTGTCGGTATTGAGTACTGAGGCTGTTGCAGTGATGCTGTCGTCATGGGAGATGCTAGTATAGACTACCGAGATGTCCATTGTGGCGAGGAGTGTTCCTGGTTCAACTGCTCCGTGGGTGCTGAGTTTCTGTAAGTAGATCGTCATCAGTAGACTTTTAATTCCAGATTTTTATTGAATTCAAATTTCACCATCTGCCGTGGTGGGATTTGAACCTGGGTCCTCAGACCATTACCCTGGGTCTCTGGATTACTAGTCCAACAACAATACCACTACACCACTGCCTCCCCCTACTGCACAGGCACAGGCCATTACATTTGCCTCGGGAAAATATCCTCGGCCTAACTACCTTCAGCTGCATCACCAATGATCTTCCCACCTGCGTAACCTCAAGGATGACATCTAGTTCCATTCACACTTTTTCAGGTAACAAAGTAGCCATGTCTGCATGCAGCTATACTGGGACAATAATCCGGTTTTTGACTGATATAGGGCAATGATGCTCTATATGTGAGCGCTGGGGAATACATTCAACTTGAGACAGATGGGGGCCCACAAACATGCAGGGCAGTGGGTTCTATCTCCATCTTTGGATTCCCTCCGAGTCAAAGCATTATCAGTTGTACCCATGTCATCATTGAGGCACCCTGTGACCAGCCAGTAAGATTACATAGAAACATAGAAAATAGAAGCAGGAGTAGGCCATTCGGCCCTTCAAGCCTGCTGTGCCATTTATTATAATGATTGCTGATCATCAAATTCAATCTCGCCTTCCCCCATATCCGTTTAGCCCCAAGAGCTATATCCAAATCCTTCTTAATATTACACAACATGTTGGCCTCAACTAATTGCTGTGGCAGTGAATTCCACACATTCACAATCCTCTGGGTGAAGAAAAGACTCCTCACCTCAGTCCAAAAAGGTTCATCCCTTGTCCTCATAGAATGACCCCTAGTTCTGGACTCCCCCACCATCGGGAACATTCTTTCTGAATCTACCCTGTCTAATCCTGTTAGAATTTAATAAGTTTCGATGAGATTCCCCCCTCATTCATCTGAACTCCAATAAATATAATACTAACCAATTTAATCTCTCCTCATATGACGGTTCTGCCATCTCAGGAATCAGCCTGGTAAAAAGATTCAAGAGTTTGAATACCAAAAGCTTCCTCAATGTTTGTATTCACTATTGAGGCAGCTGCCATGACTACTTCATCCTCCATTATGCCACTGTCCTTCACTCCAACCCCAAGACTATCTGGTTGGATTTTAGGGGGCAGTTGTTTTCCCTTGAAGGGATGGCTACTCATTGTTTCATGAGACCCACAAGAAGGAGCCACAGCAGCGCTATATCTGAAACCATTTATTCACAATTACCACCACTGAGCAGGCCATTGGGATACTGAAGATGTGGTTTTGGCACCTAGACCCCATTGCAGTACATTCCTGTAAGGATCTCACTCTCTTGTAAGATGGGCTGCTGTGGCCTTCATCACATGGTCCATCAGGGAGGTGTCTAGACCTTGAAGAGTGTGAGGCCTGGAATGACTCAGCTCATTGGAGAGGAGGTGAAGGGAGAAGGAGGAGGAGGAGGAAGATACAGAGCATAAGGGTGCCTCATCCATACTGTGTCTCATTCGGATGCTGCCAACAATATATGGGGGGGGGGAAGGGGGATCAGGATATTGAATTTGTTGATCAGCCATGATCATAATAAATAGCAGGTGCAGCAGGCGGTAAAGAAGGCAAATGGTATGTTGGCCTTCTTTGCGAGAATTTTTGAGTACAGGAGCAGGGCTGTGTTGTTGCAATTATACAGGGCCTTGGTGAGGCCACACCTAGAGTATTGTGTGCAGTTTTGGTCTCCTTTTCTGAGTGAACAGTGGGGGAACTCCAGTGGCTGCTGCGCCAGCTTCAATTCAGGGGCAGTGTCCGTCATAGGAGCTTGCTGCACAGATGGATCTCAGTCAGAGGGACAGCGGAGGACAACGATGATGATCACAGTGCCCTGTGAGGGGGTGGGGCACCCTTATCCTCCTCAGACACAGCCTCAGCCCTTGGCTGGCACTCTGAATGTTTGGAGGGAGCACCAGCTGGGAACATTGGCATCTCCTCCAAAGCTGTCTGCGCCATCAGCACCATTGCCTTGTCAAGGCTAATAGAGTGTGGCGTGTGTACTGTGAACGTCAGTGCAGAATTCCTGCATGCACTCTGAGTGCTGCCGTCTTCAGCTCTCCATGAGGTTGGCCACTCTCTCATTGGAAGGGCTTTTGTGTTCAAAGCCCTGAACCGTGGTGGTGTGCAGGAGCTGGACGGATTGCTCCATTCTCAGCCCATGGCCCACAATGCCTCAGGGAACTCTGACCGATCGGAGCACAGCGGTTGCTGCTGCTCTCAGTGGAGCTACCTTTCCTATCACTCCCGAGACCCTGGATCTGCATCTAGCTGAGGGCCTGTCCACAGCTGCCTCGTTCCACTCCTGCTGACTCGGGACATACCCCTCACACAGTGCCATCCTTTCTACATATGCGAGGACCCATCAAGGTGACTGTCTCTATGAAGAGTGGGTGTGTAAGGGGTGCTAACTTGGAGGTGTTTTCTGGCAGCACTTGGCCCAGTGCAGCTGCAGGAATGTGCCCTTATGCCTCGATGTTTGAGTCTGTGGGACACACAAGATGAAAACATGGGAACTAGCCTTGGAGAGCAGGAGCTGAGACTTACAAATGCAGCACATTGTGTGTCAGATTGACTGTCACACAGCCAGGTTCGATATGCCCTCTCCACCAGAGACTCCCATCTCCCCCTTCCCTGATTTGCTTATGGCTGTCATGATGTGGAGATGCCAGCGTTGGACTGGGGTGAACACAGTAAGAGTTTTAACAACACCGGGTTAAAGTCCAACAGGTTTATTTGGTAGCAAATACCATTAGCTTTCGGAGCGCTGCTCCTTTGTCAGATGGAGTGGAAATGTGCTCTCAAACAGTTTGGTGTCTTTTGTTATTGCCATGGAGAGGGATAGGGCCATACGGCAGGGCAAGGTTTACAATTGGGGGAGAGGTAATTATGATGCGATTAGGCAAGAATTAGGGGGCATAAGATGGGAACAGAAACTGTCAGGGAAAGGCACTAATGAAAAGTGGAACTTTTTCAAGGAACAAATACTGGGTGTCCTTGATAGGTATGTCCCTGTCAGGCAGGGAGGAAATGGCCGAGTGAGGGAACCATGGTTCACGAAAGAGGTGGAATGTCTTGTGAAAAGGAAGAGGGAAGCTTATGTAGGGATGAGGAAACAAGGTTCAGATGGCTCGATTGAGGGTTACAAGTTAGTAAGGAACGAGCTGAAAAAGGGGCTTAGGAGAGCCAGGAGGGGACACGAGAAGTCCTTGGCGGGTCGGATCAAGGAAAACCCCAAGGCTTTTTACTCTTATGTGAGGAATAAAAGAATGACCAGCGTGAGGTTAGGGCCGGTCAAGGACAGTAGTGGGAACTTGTGTATGGAGTCAGTAGAGATAGGCGAGGTGATGAATGAATACTTTTCTTCAGTGTTCACCAAGGAGAGGGGCCATGTTTTTGAGGAAGAGAAGGTGTTACAGGCTAATAGGCTGGAGGAAATAGATGTTCGGAGGGAGGATGTACTGGCAGTTTTGAATAAACTGAAGGTCGATAAGTCCCCTGGGCCTGATGAAATATATCCTAGGATTCTTTGGGAGGCAAGGGATGAGATTGCAGAGCCTTTGGCTTTGATCTTTGGGTCCTCACTGTCCACGGGGATGGTGCCAGAGGACAGGAGAGTGGCGAATGTTGTTCCTCTGTTTAAGAAAGGGAATAGAAATGACCCTGGTAATTATAGACCGGTTAGTCTTACTTTAGTGGTTGGTAAATTGATGGAAAAGGTCCTTAGGGATGGGATTTACAACCATTTAGAAAGATGCGGATTAATCCGGGATAGTCAGCACGGATTCGTGAAGGGCAAGTCGTGCCTCACAAATTTGATTGAATTTTTTGAGGAGGTAACTAAATGTGTTGATGAAGGTAGGGCAGTTGATGTCATATACATGGATTTTAGTAAGGCGTTTGATAAGGTCCCCCATGGTCGGCTTATGATGAAAGTAAGGAGGTGTGGGATAGAGGGAAAGTTGGCCAATTGGATAGGTAACTGGCTATCTGATCGAAGACAGAGGGTGGTGGTGGATGGAAAATTTTCGGACTGGAGGCAGGTTGCGAGCGGAGTGCCACAGGGATCAGTGCTTGGTCCTCTGCTCTTTGTGATTTTTATTAATGACTTAGAGGAGGGGGCTGAAGGGTGGATCAGTAAATTTGCTGGTGACACCAAGATTGGTGGAGTAGTGGATGAGGTGGAGGGCTGTTGTAGGCTGCAAAGAGACATAGATAGGATGCATAGCTGGGCTGAAAAATGGCAAATGGAGTTTAACCCTGATAAATGTGAGGTGATTCATTTTGGTAGGACTAATTTAAATGTGGATTACAGGGTCAAAGGTAGGGTTCTGAAGACTGTGGAGGAACAGAGAGATCTTGGGGTCCATATCCACAGATCTCTAAAGGTTGCCACTCAAGTGGATAGAGCTGTGAAGAAGGCCTATAGTGTGTTAGCTATTATTAACAGGGGGTTGGAGTTTAAGAGCCATGGGGTTATGCTGCAACTGTACAGGACTTTGGTGAGACCACATTTGGAATATTATGTGCAGTTCTGGTCACCTCACTATAAGAAGGATGTGGAAGCGCTGGAAAGAGTGCAGAGGAGATTTACCAGGATGCTGCCTGGTTTGGAGAGTAGGTCTTATGAGGAAAGGCTGAGGGAGCTAGGGCTGTTCTCTCTGGAGCGGAGGAGGCTGAGGGGAGACTTAATAGAGGTTTATAAAATGATGAAGGGGATAGATAGAGTGAACATTCAAAGACTATTTCCTTGGGTGGATGTAGCTATTACAAGGGGGCATAACTATAGGGTTCATGGTGGGAGATATAGGAAGGATATCAGAGGAAGGTTCTTTACACAGAGAGTGGTTGGGGTGTGGAATGGACTGCCTGCAGTGATAGTGGAGTCAGACACTTTAGGAACATTCAAACAGTTATTGGATAGGCACATGGAGCACACCAGGATGATAGGGAGTGGGATAGCTTGATCTTGGTTTCAGATAAAGCTCGGCACAACATCGTGGGCCGAAGGGCCTGTTCTGTGCTGTACTGTTCTCTGTTCTATGTTCTATGTTCTAGCCCTCTGCTTCCCCTGCTCCCTCAGTAACACGGCAATTGTTTTATTCAATGGCAACCACGCCAATGGTTTAAGTTGGATTGGCTTTCTTTCAATCTTGCTTTCACACACGGGCTGCTAATTGGCCATCCAATCTGCCCTTTAGCCGATTAAGGTCCAGCCCCTCAAATATTGTGGCTGTACATCGCCACCCCCCCCTCCCCCCCAACCCCCCCACCCCTTACCCAACCAGGGAACACAGAAACAATCCCAGCCTTCATTTCCCGATCCCAGAAGGAAAACGAAGCCCTGATTATTCTTAATGGCATACTGTGTTCAGACCTATTGCTAAGCAACCTTACTAGCCTGGAAAGCTAAGATTCAAACCACACCTGAAAGGATTAGTGGGTTTTTGTTAGCAGCTTGCCTTGAGGCCAGTGGTGAGCACTTTTGCGTTGTCATTGACTGTGCGGTTCAGAGCCAGGATGATTCACTTGTCCCTGACGGACAGTCACACAATGCACGCTGCAAATTGCATTATCGACTTCAGTGTTAATCACAATATATTTGCAACATTGTTTCCAGGATGTCCCGGCGTCCTTCTATCATAATCAATTAAATTAGATCTAATCAGTTGTGAATTGTCGGGTAGAATGTAGAAACCTGATTCGTAATAATTTTCCTGATCTACACACCATTAACCTCCCTTTGCACCCACCGTCGCATTTCTATTATTGTTCACATTTACACATATACCAGCGGGAGGGTACATCCATTTTGCTGATACGACGTCCTTCCCTCGAAAATTATTTGTGGATGCTCTTAGATGTTAAAAGCCCTTCTAACGTCCCTCCTTTTTGACTTTTCAAATATAATTTCGATTTGTTTTTCTGGAGAATCTAAACTTTACCTCCAATAACATAGAATCACAGAATCCCTACAGTGCAGAAGGAGGCCATTCGGCCCATCGAGTCTGTGTCGACCACAATCCCACCCAGGCCCTTTTCCTGAGAAAGAAAACAGAGAAAGTGCCGGAAGTACTCAGCAGGCCTGGCAGCATGTGTGGAGATAGAAACAATTTTACAGAAGGGCCCTACCACCCACACTGGAAGTCGCACATGATCCCCACTCCCCTTCCTCACCTCCCCCCTACATCCCCCCCCCCCGCCCTGGCCACTTGGATGGGCAACATTTTGCCAGTGGGTAATTCAGGATGGCAGCCCGGCGCAGACGGAGGGCGGGCAGGCGGGCAGCTGGGATGTCTCAGTGGTGCCACCAGGCACGGTGGCCAGCGGCAGGGCATCACCTGAAATATGAGGGCGCAGCAATGGCCTTGTAGGTTCAAAGTCAGATAAGTGGGGTCTGGGGCGCTGAGGCCAGTCAGGCAGGCCCGTGTGAGGTGGAGGCAGTAGGGGAGGGGGGGGAGGTGGGATGTTTCCTCAGGTTAGGCGGTGCGGTTGCTGTGGAAGTTGCCATTGCTTCTGGGGCAGGGAAGCCCCTCCTTCAGCTATGCAGTGTCAAAACAAAGACACCTTCGCACCCACCCCTCCCCTCAGAAGGAAGGCCACTCAGATTTTTTTCTTTCTTTTTATATGTTTCTTTCTTTGGATGCTAAGCAACAGTTCAGATGATGTAATCTCTTACTACCTTTAAGATCCTGAGGGGGATTGACAGGCTCAATGTGGAGAGGATGTTTCCTCTTCTGGGAGAATCTAGAACTGTTTAACAATAAGGGATTTCCCATTTAAGATACGATTCCTGAGCCTTTGCATTTCTTTTCCTCAAAAGGCAGTGGAAGTAGAGCCTCTGAATATTTTTGAGGCAGAGCTAGATAGATTCTTGATTAACAAGGGAGTGAAATGTTATGAGAGGGAGGGCAGGAATGTGGGGATGAGGTTACAATCAGATCAGCCATGATTGCATTGATTGGCAGGCGACACACCAGGTTGGTAGGGCTGGGTGGCCTACTCCTACTCCTAAATCGTATGCTCATGTGTACCATGTCATCATTTTTGAACAGACCAATTTTTCTGGCGTCATTTGAACTTAAAGACGGAAAAGTTGGATAAGGCCCAAAGCCAGGCACAGGGATTCTGTCGCGTGATTAGCCACTTTGCCGTGGCTCAGCTGTCTCCCCTGGCTAACCTGTCATTTCACTACCACTCTGATGAATCATAGAATCACGACAATACAGAAGGAGGCCATTCGGCCCATCGGGTCTGTGCCAACCACAATCCCACCCAGGCCCTATTCCCGTAACCCCACGCACTTACCCTGCTAAACCCCCTGACACTAAGGAGCACTGTAGCATGGCCAATCAACCTAATCTTCAGATCTTTGGACTGTGGGGAGGAAACCTGAGAACCCAGAGGAAACCCATGCAGACACGAGGAGAAAGTGCTAACTCCACACAGACAGTGAGCCAAGGCTGGAATTGAATCTGGGACCCTGGCGCTGTGAGGCAGAAGTGCTAACCACTGTGCCACCGTGCCGTGTCCTTGTTGCTGTCTGTCAGCCAGCCAGCCGAAGCTGCTGCCATCATGCCCAAAAGGTGCAGCTCTGAAGCCAGTCTTTCTAGGCCCAAAGCTGCTTGGGGGGCATCCCGCAAGGCATCTGCAGCCTCCCCAAAACAAGCCTTTCACTAACCATGATACAGCCACTGGAGCGTCGCTGCAGAGGGGAATGAGGAGAGGCAAGAAAACTGCAGAAGAGCCACTAAAGAAAATGCACAAGGGTGATTTGCTGTCACCCGTATCAGATATTAAATGGTTTGTTGGATGAAGTTGGTTTGGAATGTCTGTTTTGTGGTTGCTTTTATTTCGGCATTGGAGCCTAGAGGGTGCTGTGATGGTCAGTAACAGAGGGGTTGTTGTGGGATGGAGATTTGAGATTGTTTACAGTTTGGCAATAATTGAAATGAGCTGATGATGAGGTCCAGGCTGAAAGGGGATGTTTTTGTTCATTCCTCCCTTCCAACATCTCTGTCTCTTCCCACTCCTGCTATATTCCAGGTGATGAATGCTGACTCGGTTGTAGGGGATACAGCAGATCACAACAACTGGGGACACACTCTCCAATTAAGTACTGCAAGGCTCCACTCGAACAGTTCAGGCAACAGAGCCATGATTTAAACACCTCATTGGTCCACACTATGATGCTTCATGTGGCAGCAGCCGTGAGATATTGGGTTCTGCACAGGAGCCATGAGCCAGCTGTTAGGTGGATAGCCGCTGTCAGCTGGTAGTTAACATCTGGTTTGACAACATGGCTCAAAAACTGAGGGATCAGTGAGATGGCACAGGATAAAGACACCGTGGCGGCTGCCATCGGAGGCAGTCACCAGAATGCTCTGTGGTGTTTGGGCACATATCAACTGCACATACACAGAGTGAAGCCCTTTGTGATTCCTGTACATCTCAGCATTTAGATGCAGTGCCCGCAAGAATGTGCAGTTGATGCCACCCCCTGCCACCAGGAAGCCTGCTGTCCTGACAAAGCCTTGTTGTGCTCTGCCTGCTTCTCACTCTGGTCAGGGAGAAGATAATGCCCACTCCTTTCCTGGCATAAAGAGCATCAGTGACCTCCTTGAAACTGCAGTGAGCGGGCAACCTGGTGATCTGGCAAATATTGCCTGCTACAGGCTGCAAGCGAGCTTACAACCTCGCCCCGCCTGACTTTTGGTGAGGTGAGGTGGTAAGATCGGGCAGGAGGTGAAAAACGAGGAATGTGCCTCATTTCTTGCCTCCCTCCTCGATCATACAAGCCCAGTTTTGCCGGCTGATGCGCTATCAATAAGGCGAAAGACTACCGGTGTGCCAATACAAGTGTAGGCTTTTATTCACAACAGAATCAGGAGCAGATCCCAACAAATAACCAACCTGGACTGAACAAGGGGGAGGAGACAGCCACCTTTATACTTGGTGCTGAGGGGAGGAACCAAACCGGAAGGGGATGTGTCCAGGTATGACAAACACACACAACGGTGGTCCAAATAGGACAAAGGCACAACTGAGGTCCACCACATTCACCCCTTCCTTTAAAAAAAACAACACGGGGGTGAAGCGGAAACAATATTACAAGTCCAGACGAACCGGTGGCTTGATCCGCCATCGCGATCGTCGGAGTGCAGGTCGCAGAGTCGTCCGAGCAGGGAGCGATGTCGGCCCAGGCTCCGTACAGTGAGCGTCGAGAGAAGGCGCCAAGTGGTGTGAAGTGGACCAATCCGTCGTCCGGTCCAGTCGTCGGGTACTGCGTGGCGACGGCTCCGGCGACTCAAGCGAACTGTACATAGGGGTGAGAGGAGCGAGCAGTGGCCCTGGCGGCGTATGGGGAACAGTGGGAACCGGAGCTAGGGGGTGGGGGGCTGCAACAGGCTCTGGGCGCACTACATTGGAGACAGGGACTGAGGGAGAAAGAGGCGCAGCAATCTCTGAGTGGACAACACCGGGGACCGTGGGGCGGAAGGACGTGGTGACCTCCGGGGCACCCGCGGGTGCCAAATCACGGACAGAAACTGTGTCCTCCCGCCCATCAGGGTAAGCTACATAAGCATATTGAGGATTAGCGTGGAGCAATTGGACCTCCTCAACCAAGGGATCTGCCTTATGGGTCCGGACATGCTTCCGAAGCAGGACGGGCCCCGGAGACATCAGTCAATCCGGGAGCGAAGTACCCGAGGAGGACTTCCTGGGAAACAAAAACATCTGCTCGTGAGGGGTCGTATTGGTCGCTGTGCACAAGAGTGACCTAATGGAATGTAATGCGTCCGGAAGGACGTCTTGCCAACGGCTGACTGGAAGGCTCCTAGACCGTAACGCTAATAGAACGGCCTTCCAGACGGTTGCGTTCTCCCACTCTACTTGACCATTGCCCCAGGGGTTATAGCTAGTGGTGCGGCTGGAGGCAACGCCTTTGGCGAGCAAGTACTGCCTCAGCTCGTCACTCATGAAAGAGGACCCACGATCGCTATGAACATAGGCTGGGAAGCCGAACAGGGTGAAGAGCGTGTTCAGGGTCCGAATCACTGTAGCCGTGGTCATGTCCGAGCAGGGGAAGGCAAAAAGGAAACGTGAGTATTCATCAATGATATTCAGGAAATAAACATTGCGGTTAGAGGAGGGGAGGGGGCCTTTAAAATCAATGCTAAGGTGCTCAAACGCGTGAGTGGCCTTTACAAGGTGCACCCTACCTGGCCAGTAGAACTGCGGTTTGCACTTAGCGCAGACCCTGCATTGCCTGGTAATCGTCCGGACTTCCTCGAGGGAGTAGGGCAGCACTTGACAAAGTGGAAATATCTGGTGACACCCGGATGACAGAGGTCGTTATGGAGGGACTGTAGCTGGTCTAGTTGGGCGCTGGCACATGATCCACGGGACAGGGCGTCTGGGGGCTCATTGAGCTTCCCAGGCCGGTACATGATGTCATATCTGGAGGTGGAGAGCTCAATCCTCCACCGCAAGATCTTGTCATTCTTAATCTTGCCCTTTTGCCTGGTGTTAAACAGGAAGGCAACTGACCGCTGGTCCGTAATTAAGGTGAATCGTTGGCCCGCGAGATAATGGCGCCTGTGCCAGACGGCTTCCACGCTGGCCTGGGCCTCCTTCTCGACCGAGGAGTGTCGAATCTCAGGACTTGTAAGGTCCGGGAAAAGAAGGCCACCGGACGGCCCCTCTGGTTAAGGGTGGCGGCTAGGGCAAAGTCAGACGCATCACTTTCCACTTGGAATGGGATGGATTCGTCCACAGCATGCATCGCGGCCTTCGCGATGTCTGCTTTGATGTCGTCGAAGGCCCGACGGGCCTCCTCCGCCAGGGGAAAAGAGGTCGATTTTAGAAGCGGACGGGCTTTATCCGCGTAACGGGGAACCCACTGGGCATAGTAGGAGAAGAAGCCCAGGCATCTCCTCAGTGCTTTGAGGGTAGTAGGGCGGGGAAGCTGCATAAGATGATGCATACGGGCTGGGTCGGGACCAAGGACACCATTTTCTATCACGTACCCAAGGATGGCGAGGCGGCGTGTCTGGAAAACACACTTCGCCTCATTATATGTGAGGTTCAGGAGAGTGGCTGTACGAAGGAATTTTTGTAGGTTGGCATCATGGTCCTGCAGGTCATGGCCGCAGATGGTGACGTTATCCAGATACGGGAAAGTGGCCCATAGCCCGTGCTGGTCTACCATTTGATCCATGGCCCGCTGGAAGACTGAGACCCGATTGGTGACAACAAAGGGGACTCGGAGGAACTGGTAGAGGCGGCCGTCCGCCTCAAAGGCAGTATATGGGCGATCCTCCGAGCGGATAGGGAGCTGGTGGTAAGCCGATTTCAAATCGATTGTAGAGAAAACCCTATAGTGCGCGATGCGGTTGACTATGTCCACGATACGGGGAAGAGGGTACGCATCTAGTTGGGTATACCGGTTTATGGTCTGGCTGTAGTCAATCACCATGCGGTGTTTCTCCCCCGATTTAACTACGACCACTTGCGCCCTCCAGGGGCTGGTGCTGGCCTGGATAATCCCTTCCCGGAGCAAACGTTGTACCTCGGACCGAATGAAGGCCCGGTCATCCGCACTATAGCGCCTACTCTTCGTGGCTATAGGCCTACAATCCAGGGTGAGGTAATCAAATAAGGGGGGGGGGTGATCTTGAGGGTCGAGAGACTGCAGGTGGTGCGCGAGGGGCGCTGCCGTGATGGCGCCTTGCAGGCGGAGAGCGGGAGATAAGGGCCATCATACTGCAGGGTGACGCTCCTATGATGGCTGAGGAAATCTAACCCCAGCAGTACAGCTGCGCAGAGTCGCGGCAGCACGAGGAGCCGAAAACGCTCGTAGACTGTGCCCTGTACCGTCAGCGTCACCAAACAGCACCCGAGGACCTCCACTGAGTGGGAATTCGAGGCCATGGAGATGGTCTGGCTCCAGGGTCGCATGGGAAGGGCATATTGACGCACTGTGCGAGGGTGTATAAAACTTTCTGTGCTCCCACAGTCGAACAGGCAGTTTTCTGCATGACCATTTACCTTGATCTCCATTATTGACTTGGAGAGTTGATGAGGCTGCGACTGGTCCAGGCAAATCGATGCCACCGTCGAATCCAAGAAGAATCCATCTTCGTCCCCGTCTGATGACGTCACGGATAAAGCTTCCTGCTCAACGCGTCTTGATGCCAGTCTCAAAGATGGCGATTCCCGCGCTTCCGGTGACCGCATCAAAGATGGCGATTCCCGCACTTCCGGTGACCGCATTAAAGATGGCGATTCGTGCGCAGCCGCCGCCTGCCTTAAAGATGGCTGCGCCCGCGGAACACACGTGGCGCCACGAGGCTTCGGAAGCGGCTTTGCCCGGCAGACTTTAGCGAAGTGGCCTAGCTTACCGCATCCGGAGCAAATCGCATCCTTCGCCGGGCAGCGACGCCGAGGGTGCTTGGATAGGCCACAAAAGTAACATCTGGGCCCTGCCGGAACAGCCGTCGCGGTGGAGCCGTCGATAGAACGGGATGCGGGGTAGGACCCGAGATTGTGAGAGGCCACTTCTAGCGTTTCAGCCATCGTGGCTGTTCTTTGGAGATCCAGGCCATCTTGTTCAAGCAGGCGCTGCCGAATGTATGTAGACTCAATGCCCACAACGTAGGCGTAGCGGATCAGGCCCTCCACGTTCTGAGCTGCTGTGACAGCCTTACAGTCACAAGCTCGAGCTAGGACCCGCAGGGCACGCAGAAATTGGGCGCACGATTCTCCTGGCTGCTGCTTGCGGGTAGTTAGGAGATGTCTGGCGTAGACCACATTAGGGCTCTTTCGGAACTGCCCTTTTAGGAGTTCGATAGCATCCATGTATGTAGCAGCGTCCCGGAAGATACCGTAGACAGCTTTGCTTACCCGGGCGTGGAGCACGTGGAGTTTAGCGGCGTCGGTGTCGATAGCCATAGCGGTGTCGACGAATGCTTCGAAGCAGTCCAGCCAATGATCAAATTTATCAGAGGCTCCAACCTCTTGAGGGTCTAATGCTAACTTGTCGGGTTTTAGAAACTGCTCCATGCTGGTCAACTGTTGTGAATAAAATTGATGCGCTATCAATAAGGTGAAAGACTACCTGTGTGCCAATACAAGTGTAGGCTTTTATTCACAACAGAATCAGGAGCAGATCCCAACAAATAACCGACCTGGACTGAACAAGGGGGAGGAGACAGCCACCTTTATACTAGGTGCCGAGGGGAGGAACCAAACCGGAAGGGGATGTGTCCAGGTATGACAAACACACACAACGGTGGTCCATATAGGACAAAGGCACAACTGAGGTCCACCACACTGGCGAAATTGGCTAATGGCACCAATGAAATGACCGATGCGGGAGGCGATCGGCGTGGGGGAGGGGGTCCCGATGTCAGCAGGGCGGGTTGGGGGGAGGTGGCAGGAGATCTCTGACAGATCAGGACGGCTGCACAACACAACCCCAAGGGTTCAGCAACTGGCTTCCCCAGTGAGCTCTGGCTGTACCCCCGCCCCCTGCTGGCGATAATCACATCCTGGCACGATTTTTAAACCAAGTGCCAGAAGTTTGCGACTCAAAGCTCGCCGAATGAAGCAGCACGATTCTCTCCTGTTTTTTCACTCGTTTGGCACTTAATTTTTTTAATGTAACATCGCACCCAAAGACTTTTATGGCCATGAGCATCTTCCCAGCCCCTGTCAGTGCTGTCCTTGCCCTGCTTGGAGGATGTACTTCCACCGACAAGAACTGGCATTTTTCAGAGAGTACTTCCTTCACAAAGTGGAGATAATACTTTTCCTGGCTTAGGTTGAGGTAATAACAATATTCTTGGAAAATCTTGGGCAGGTAAAGCCTGCTGCTGAAGGCTCCCTCCTGCTCCTCCGCCTCCCTGATGCGCATCAATTGAACACGAGGCACGAAGCTTCAGTAACAGAAGGCTTTTATTGTCTAACAATGGAACTAATAGAACGTAAGTACACCATCCCAGACTGACGAGGTCCCGCCTGAGCAGGGGGTCTTATACCTCTCCCAGGAGGCGGAGCCCGACTGGGATGTGCCACAACAGTAACAATCACAGGTGTATCAAATCCACCCTAGCCCAACAACAACATTAGAACAATCCCACAGTGGGAACACCCTAGCCCAACAACAACATTAGAACAATCCCACAGTGGGAATCAACGATGGTTCACCACATTCACCCCTCCTTTGAGAACAAAGGCCGGCGGGGTACAAAAACAGACTAAAATGTCAACAGATTATAAGTTCAGACAGTCTGGAGGACCGCACCGTCGTTGTGACCTCCTCAATACCGGCGGTGACACCGGAGTAGGTGCTTGCGGTGGCATTCTCCCCAAAACAGCGTCCAGCTGTTCTCCCATGGACTCACAGGCCGGTTGACCCTGATGAAGCGGTAGTGCAGGGGATCCCGGTACATTCTGCGATGGCGCCGATCTCTGGGGCTCAGGCAAGCTGTGAATTGGAGTAAAACTGTTAAGCACTGGTCCCGGTGCTGTCCGCGCCACGTCCGGGGGAGAAATAAGTGATAAGGGATTCGTCACTGGGGGTATGGGAGCGACAGGAGTTGCTACGTCCCCTGCGGGCGCCAGGTCTCGGATCGAGACTGTGTCCTCTTGCCCGTCAGGATATGCCACATAGGCATACTGAGGGTTGGCGTGGAGGAGGTGGACCTGTTCGACCAAGGGGTCGGACTTGCGGGCCCTTACATGTCGCCGCAGAAGGACGGGTCCTGGGTACGTCAACCAGGCTGGTAAAGATATCCCTGAGGACGACTTCCGAGGGAATGAGAACATCCTCTCGTGGGGAGTAGCATTGGTTGCCGTACACAGGAGGGAGCGAATGGAGTGAAGCGCATTAGGGAGGACCTCCTGCCAATGGGAGACTGGAAGGCCTTTGGACTTCAGCGCCAATAGGACAGCCTTCCAGACTGTAGCATTCTCTCTTTCCACCTGTCCATTACCCCTAGGGTTGTAACTCGTGGTCCTACTAGAGGCAATCCCGAATGAGAGCAGGAATTGCCTCAAGTCATTACTCATGAACGACGAGCCCCTGTCGCTATGGATATAGCTGGGGTACCCGAACAGGGTAAAAAGATCACGGAATGCCTTGATCACCGTGGCAGTCGACGTGTCCTCACTGGGGACAACAAACGGGAACCGGGAGTACTCGTCTATTATGTTCAGAAAGTACACGTTCCGATCTGTTGAGGGAAGGGGGCCCTTAAAATCAATACTCAGCCTCTCGAAGGGGCGAGTGGCCTTGACCAAATGTGCCCGGTCAGGTCGGTAAAAGTGCGGTTTGCATTCCGCGCAAATCCGACAGCTCCTTGTCACCGACCTGACGTCCTCCACCGAGTAAGGCAGGTTGCGGGCTTTGACAAAGTGGTAGAGCCGAGTGACCCCAGGATGGCACAGGTCATTATGGAGGGCGTTCAAGCGATCCTCCTGCATAGTAGCGCATGTTCCGCGCGAGAGGGCATCCGAGGGCTCATTGAGTTTCCCTGGACGATACATGATATCGTAGTTATAGGTGGAGAGTTCAATTCTCCACCGCAAGATCTTATCATTCTTGATCTTGCCCCTCTGCGTGTTGTTGAACATGAACGCCACGGACCGCTGGTCCGTGATCAGGGTGAACCGCTTCCCCGCCAGGTAATGGCGCCAGTGTCTGACGGCCTCCACAATGGCCTGGGCCTCCTTTTCCACCGCTGAATGCCGAATTTCGGGGCCTTGGAGGGTGCGGGAAAAAAACGCGACGGGCCTGCCCGCCTGGTTTAGTGTGGCGGCCAGGGCGAAATCAGATGCATCGCTTTCCACCTGAAAAGGGATGGATTCGTCTACCGCGTGCACCGTGGCTTTCGCGATGTCGTGTTTCAATTCCTTGAAGGCCAATTGGGCCTCTGGCGTGAGTGGAAAAGTGGTGGACTTAATAAGCGGACGGGCTTTGTCCGCGTAGTTGGGGACCCACTGCGCATAATAGGAGAAGAAGCCTAGGCATCTTCTCAGTGCTTTTGCGCTAGCGGGCAAGGGAAGTTCAGCAAGGGGGCACATACGGTCGGGATCAGGGCCAATGACCCCGTTTTCCACCACGTATCCCAGGATGGCCAACCGGCGCGTACGGAATACACACTTCTCCCTGTTGTAGGTCAAATTCAGGCGAGATGCAGTGCGTAAAAAGTTCTGGAGATTTGTGTCATGGTCCTGCTGATCACGGCCGCAGATGGTGACATTATCCAGGTACGGGAAGGTAGCCCGCAGCCTGTTCTGATCCACCATTCGGTCCATAGCACGCTGGAAGACCGAGACCCCATTGGTGACACCAAATGGAACCCTAAGAAACTGATACAGACGACCATCCGCCTCAAAGGCCGTGTAGTGTCGGTCCTCTGGGCGAATGGGGAGTTGGTGGTAGGCGGACTTAAGGTCTATGGTGGAGAACACCCGGTACTGCGCAATCTGATTGACCGTATCAGATATGCGCGGGAGGGGATACGCATCCAGCTGCGTATATCGATTAATGGTCTGACTGTAATCAATGACCATCCGGGGTTTGTTCCCGCTCTTGACCACCACAACCTGTGCTCTCCACGGACTAACACTGGGCTGTATGATCCCTTCTTTGAGGAGTCGCTGAACCTCAGATCTGATGAAGATCCGATCTTCAGTGCTGTAACGCCTACTTTTAGTAGCGATGGGCTTGCAGCCTGGTACCAGATTCTTGAATAAAGAGGGTGTGGTGATCTTTAATGTAGAAAGATTGCATGCGGGGCGCTTTGGACAATTTGGAGACTGCAGCTGTTCCCCTACTGTCAGCGAAGGGAGTGGCCCACCGTACTGTAGGATCACACTCTTCATGTGGACCATAAAGTTTAGTCCGAGGAGAATTGGTGCACAAAGATGCGGCAACACAAGGAGCCTGAATCGCTCGTAAAGTGTGCCTTGCACTTTCAAGGTTACCACACAACGTCCTAGCACAGGGACAGACCGGGACCTTGATGTTATAGAGATTGTCTGTTTGGCAGGTTGAATCTGGAGTCCACACCTCTTTACAGTGTCAGGGTGAATAAAGCTCTCAGTGCTCCCGCTGTCAAACAGACAATAAATTGCACGACCATTTACCTGTATATCCATCATCGAACAGTCAAGCCTGTGGTGCTTAGCCTGGTTCAGGGTGATCGACGCCACCGTTGGTCCGTGAACGTCACTGCAGGCAGCTGAGGTCGATGCTGAGGACCCCTGCTGGTCGCTCATGGTCATCGTCGACCAAAATGGCCGCCCCCATGAATCGCACATGGGTGAGGGCGCCAAACATAGCGACTCCTGGTGGTCATCCTCCTCCGACTCCGTCGACCGCAATGGCGTCGTCCTGGACTCGCACGTGGACGAACCCCGTGAGTACTTCGACGTCGATGGTGATGATCCCCGTTCCGAAGGGTCACAGGCTGCACTGCCGTTCTTGGGCTTCGATCTGCACACCTTCGCATAATGCCCCTTTTTACCGCATAGGTTACAGACCACCGCTTTAGCGGGACACTTTTGTCGTGGATGCTTGGCTCCTCCGCAGAAGTAGCACCGTGGGCCGCATGGGGCTGCAGCCGTCGTCGGGTCTACATGGGAGCACGCCATAACACTGCACTTCGAGCCCGTGGGGTGAGGAGGGACTTGCGACTGCTCCTGCCACGTTGTCTCCACGTGGTCCTCCGGATACAGGACCAAGCTCTTCGAAGCCGCCTCAAGCATTTCAGCCAATTCCATAGCTTGGGTCAGGTTGAGATTCCCCTTTTCTAGCAGCTTGAGCCGGATGTACGAAGACCCTACCCCTGCCACAAACGCATCTCGGGCGAGGTCATACATGTACTGCTCAGCCGACAGAGCTTTGCAGTCACAGCCCCTGGCAAGCTGCAAGAGCTCATTGGCGTAATCCTCCATGGTTTCGCCCGACTGCCGACGTCATGTAGCGAGGAGGTAACGAGCGTGGATCTCGTTGGGAGGTTTCGTGTCGCGCTTTTTTAAAAGCTCGAGGGCCCTTGGGTAAGTGGTGGCCACACGGATCGCGAGGTAGACTGTGTCGCTTACCCTCGCATGGAGGACCCGGAGTCTGTCATCATCTGTGGTGACCGCTGCGGAGGCTGCCAGGTAGTCTTCAAAACACTTCAGCCAGTGGTCGAAGGTGTTAGAAGCGCCCACCGCACGTGGATCTAGCGTCAGACGTTCTGGCTTTCGGATTTGCTCCATACTCTCCTTTCTTTTTCCCTTCCGTCGAGAGCTTAGTGTTAGACAATAAAATTGATGCGCATCAATTGAACACGAGGCACGAAGCTTCGGTAACAGAAGGCTTTTATTGTCTAACAATGGAACTAATAGAACGTAAACACACTATCCCAGACTGACGAGGTCCCGCCCGAGCAGGGGGTCTTATACCTCTCCCAGGAGGCGGAGCCCGACTGGGATGTGCCACAACAGTAACAATCACAGGTGTATCAAATCCACCCTAGCCCAACAACAACATTAGAACAATCCCACAGTGGGAACACCCTAGCCCAACAACAACATTAGAACAATCCCACAGTGGGAACCAACGATGGTTCACCACACTCCCTCAGCAAGCAGCTTGTCCTGTTCTATACTATCTCTGATCACTCCCCCTATCAGTTTGAAGGGATGGTTACGACAGCAGCCGTGACAGGAAGTCAGTGGTCTGACCGGAATCCTTGAAGTCAGGCCCAAGGCCTCGCCACTCCCTGTCAATCAACAGCTCCAGAAACACCTACAACATCGACAATGTCAAACACAGTCGGTAGAAATTAATTAGCAACAGAGTCTGAAAGCAGGGAACGATCCCCTTCAACAGATCGGGGGGCACTCCATCCTACTGCTGGACATGTGTTAAAGGGAGGGCATTAGCTTCAGCAACAAGGTCAGAAATGGCAGCCCTGATATCAAATCAGCATTATACGGCACGGTGGCACAGTGGTTAGCACTGCTGCCTCACAGTGCCGGGAACCCAGGTTCAATTCCCGGTTGGGTCACTGTGTGGAGTCTCCCCGTGTCTACGTGGGTTTCCTCCGAGTGCTCCGGTTTCCTCCCACAGTCCGAAAGACGTGCTAGTTAGGTGTATTGGCCATGCTAAATTCTCCCTCAGGGTACCCGAACAGGCGCTGGAGTGTGGCGGCTACGGGATTTTCACAGTAACTTCATTGCAATGTTAGTGTAAGCCTACTTGTGACATTAATAAACTTAAATCGACATACTGACTGACATTGCAGGTTACCTCTTCCACATACTTTCGGTGTGTGTTCCTAATTCCTGTGCTATCGTCCTCACCAAAATGGCATCCGGTGCGAGCCACACACAGGTGTGAGGACGATGTCCTTTTGGAATCGAAACACGCGTGTGTAACAGCAACACCACACATGGAGCCATAATTTTTGTCCACGATTTTAAGCCTCATCTGTCAAAATTTAAAACGTCTGCAGTCGGCAACCTTGGCTGGGAATTTACTTTAAACAATCAATTCTTTTTGCTCAAATTGATGTACTATTGCCAGTCCCTGAGGCCATTTAATTAATTAAAGTGAGCAGGGCGTGGGTCTTCAGTGGGGCCAACCTCGGAGATGGCTCGATTCACCAAATAACCCAGGGTAGCAAGTCAAGGAAAACACATTAGACCTCAGATTCAGTTATAAAACGGTTACAGTAATTGAGTCTTGGAAGAATATTTAGTTGGGAACACCCATAATAATATTAAATTTGACACCGGCGAGCATTAATGCCAAGAATGTTAAATTTAATGTGCTCGGCATCAGGTGTCAATTGTTATTGTTCTGAGGGAAGATTAATTGAGAAAATGCATTAGAAGAAGAAAAAAAATCAGCTGTGGAGAAACGGTAAGTATTCTGAGAGACATTTGGATTCCATTAAGCAACACTAAAAGTCTATTATCCAGACTGATTCTGGAGGCAAATATAATAAGCAGACAGATAAGCAGTCAGGATGAAAATAGTAAAAGATGCCCAGTGAAGGAGGAGAGTGAGGAATGCAAAGAATAATACTGACGACAGAATACAAAGTAGAATAAATTGCAGTGGACCTTTTTTTTAGCAAATATGCATTTCGTGTTAAGAATGTACTCATAGGGCGGGATTTTCCAGCCTTTCCCACCAGCAGGATCTTCCAGTCTTGTCGAAGGTGACCCCCTGCGGCAGGCTCCCTGGTAGCCGGACGGGAGAGCCATGCAAAACGCCATTGGCATTGGCGGGACCCGGAAGATTCTGCCAGTGGCCAATGGTGAGCCACCTCCGTTGCTGTCAGGAGGGAGGGGGGAGGGGAAATCCCGTCCACTATTTCCCAATGCTGAAAGGTCGGCTAAATGACTCCCAGAATGAAACATTTTAGTGAGAGAACTCATTTGCCGGAATTCTGCCACCTCTCCCGCCATGGAATTGGACCGGGCGAGGGGCAGACAATGGAAATGTCCATTGACCTCAGATGGGAATTTCCGGTCTCGCTCGAGCAAGGCCGGAAAATCCCGCCCATTGTCTTTTTACAGATTATAGGCTGGAATTTTCCGGCCTTTCAAGCTGTCATGATTCCCTGGTCCCGCTGCAGTGAATGGAGAATTGGCTGGGCACCAAATTCTCCGTCCTCCCTTGCAGCGGTGATGGGGCACGAACTGTCAGATAATTCTGACTAACTGTGGTTCATCTACTACTTGTATTCTTTGTTCTTCATTCTCTAATATTCTTTGCCCCTTGCTATCTCTGTAACTTCACCTCGCCCTCCACATCTTTAAGATATCTGCACGCTTTTAATTCTGGCCTCTTGCCTATCCCCACTTTTAAACACTCGGCCATTAGTGATCGTGCCTCTAGCTACTTGGCTTAAAGTCTAGAATCCTCTTGCTGAACTTTTCTGTTTCTCTACCTCTCCTCCTGTACGATACTCTTCAGAACCTAGTTTTGAACTTTGACCAAACTTTTGGTGATCGGTCCTCATATCTTGCTGGTGGCTCGTTGCCAAATGTTGCTGAATGTTGTCACTTGTGAAGTGACTTGGAACAGTTTGATATATCAAAGGTACAATACAAATGCAGGGTGTTGTTGCTTAAGTCGTTGAGGAAATAAAAATGTCCCACGTAAGAAGCAGAGTCCAGTTACATTCAAGTCAAGGTTAATTTTGTAAAATCAAAATTTCATAGAATCCCTACAGTGCAGAAGGAGGCCTTTTGGCCCATTGAGTCTGCACCAACTCTCTGACAGAGCACCCTACCAGGCTATATCCCCGTAACCCCACCAATCCCCCTAACCTACACATCTTTGGACTTTGGGAGGAAACCAGAGCACCTGGAGGAAACCCACGCAGACACGGGGAGAACATACAAACTCCAGACAGACAGTTATCCAAGGCCAGAATCGAACTGAGGTCCCTGGCGCTGTGAGGCAGCAGTGCTAACCACTGTGCCATTGAAGAGGAAAGGCTGAACTCCTGGAGGGTGAATTGCACTGGGGATCTTCTCCTTGTTTGCTGTGGTTTTAGCACAAGTGTCGCAGAAACCGCTGGAGACTGGCAGAAAGGTTCACATGGTTTGCAGTTTCTGCAGCTCTTCCTGTGAAATTACGGTGGGCTCAGTGAGTGAAATTGACCACCCTTGAGTAATGCGTGCATTTCCCATCCCAACACCTGACTTAAGCCCAAATTTTAGTTATATTTTAACATCAGATGTAAAAATGTGTAATGGGATTTTCCAATGTGAGCAGTAGAATGAGTTTGTTTAGGAAGGCTATAGGGGTTGGAACCCATTGAGAAAAGCAGTGTAACAATCAATTCTGATAGTAACAAGGTATTTGATAACTATTTGGGCTGCACATATACTTAATGTTAGAAGTTTTAGTTTATTTATTAGTGTCACAAATAGACTTACATTAACACGGCAATGAATTTACTGTAAAAGTCCATTGGTCGCCACACTCCAGCGTCCGTTCGGGTACACTGAGGGAGAATTTAGCATGGCCAATGCACCTAACCAACATGTCTTTCAGAGTGTGAGAGGAAGCCAGAGCACCCAGAGGAAACCTACGCAGACACGGGGAGAACATGCAAACTCCACACGGATAGTGACCCAAGCAAGAAATTGAACCCATGTCCCTGGCACTGTGAGGCAGCAGTGCTAACCACCATGCCACTGCGCCACCGTGCAGTCCATACGAAGGCAGCAGTAGAAGCAAATCAGGATACTGAGATAGAAGTAAATCGTCTTTGTGATGGAAGGTATATAGGACCATAAAGTTAACTCAGGGTTGTCTGGAATGCAAACAATCATTGTAAGTGATTCAGTGGAAGATAATGAACAAGGAGGCTTTTGGAATTGGTGGCAAGAAAAGAGGGTTTGCGGCAGAGGCTGATTAAGTAGCTTTCATCTTCCCAATATTTAACTGTACAAAATAGTGGTTCATACCTAAATGAATTTTGTGGATCTGGCAGACAGCACATAGATTATAGAGGGTTGAAGGCAAGGTGGTAAAAAGGTAGCGTTGAGTGTCATTAGTTTATATCTTGTGATGAAATTGTTTCCAAGAATGTTTTTTGACAGTGTCCCTCACTGAAATAAAGACCAGGTCCAGGTTTCTCGGGGGAAGAGTTGCTTAATTGGGTTTCCTGGCAGTGACATCCAACTTCAGAAAAATGAGCTTCTGGTAGGTTGCTAAGGAAACAGAAGCTAATTGGGAGATTGGATTTCAGCCTGTGGTCAGAACAAGTGATGTTCGAAAAATTCAGTTTCTCTTCAGCAGAAAGTCAACAGAGGTATGGGCTCCTGGTGAAGCTGTGCGTGTGAATCAGCTAAAAGAACTGAGGAAAAGGCTGTGTGTGTGCAATCCAGGCGCACTGAAGAGCTGGCTGGGTTTTTTTCATCAGAGCTGACCATTCCATTTGCTGGAGTGTGACTGAGTGATGATTGGAGCAGGGAAACCCCACGACTGCCCATGACCAAATCGAGTGAAAGATAATCCTAGGCGTGCACCTTGTTGGTGATCATAGGATCCATGGATCTCAGACAGTTGTCAGAGGCTATTCGAGGATCAGATCCTGCTTGACAAAGAGTTCTTGAACATTCCTGGAGGGAAATAGATCTAGGGAAGGCATTGGGAAGGGACATTGTGCTGCAAATGGTGCTAAAATTGCTGCCCGATAAATTTGTGAGATTTACCTATTGTATCAACTCTTTAAAGTGTAATTTATCGTTTCTGTAGAATACAGTTTGCCTGTCTCCCCTAAACTTTCCTTCTCCCACCTTGGACCTGTACCCTTTTGTAGCTGATCTTTCCACCCTGGGGAAAAGCCTCTGACTATCCATCCTGTCTATGCCTCTCACAATTTTGTAGTCCTCTATCTGGTCACCCCTCAGCCTCCGTCTTTCCAGTGAAAACAATCCAAGTTTATCCAACCTCTCCTTATGCCTAAAACCCTCCAGACCAGGCAACATCCTGGTAAACCTTCTTTACGCTCTCCAGAGCTTCCACGTGTTTCTGGTAGTGTGGCGGCCAGAACGGCATGCGATACTCCAAATACGGCCTAACTGAAATTTTATACAGCTGTAACATAACTTGCCAACTTTTATACTCGATGCCCCTGCCGATGAAGGCAAGCATGCTGTATGCCTTCTTGACCACCTTATCCACCGGTGTTGCCACTTTCAGGGGTCTGTGGGTCTGGATTAGTGAGAGGTGCTCAAAAAATAATAACTTAATATGGAGCAGAACCAGCTGATATCCTGAAGAGGCAAGAGCTCTGCTCGCCAAAACAAAATGCCATGGATTACTAAAGAGGTAAACGACAACATCAAACTAAAGAAAAGCCCAATAAAATCCAAAAAATAGTAGATTCTGGTAAATGGCAATGATATGAAGATAACAAAGGGTTTCAAAACCATTATAAGAGCTACAAAAAGGAATATGAAAATAAACTTGTAAGAGAAATCAAAACCAACACAACATTATTTTAGCAAAAGGAGCAATGTGGCTTTTTGAAAACTGATAATGGTAATATTATAATAATGAAAGTAAAGAAATGGTAGACCTGTTGATTAAATACTTTGCATCAATATTTATAGTGGAAGCTGAGGTTAACATGCTGGAAATCCTGAGGGAAGTAATAATGAATCAGGGGCAGGAACTCACCAGCATTAACATAATTCACTTGACTGTAATAAAGCATATAGTATCCTGAGCATTATTACTAGAGTACAAGATTTTATACTGAACAAATACAAGACACTAGTCAGACTTCAGCTGGGATATTGTGTACAGTTCTGGGCGCCGCACTGTAGGAAGGATGTGAATCATTGGAGAGAGTGCAGAAGAGGTTTACAAGAATGGTTCCAGGGATGAGAAACTTCGGTTATGAGGATAGATTGCAAATGCTGCGACTGTTCTCCTTGAACAGAAGAAGGCTGAGAAGAGATTTGATAGCAATGTTCAAAATCATGAGGGGGATTGGACAGAGTAGCGAGGGAGCAACTGTTCCTGCTCATAAAATGATCAAGAATGCGAGGACAGAGATTTAAAGTGATTTTCAAAAAAAGCAAATGCGATGTGAGAAAAAACCTTTTCACACAGTGAGTGTGTCAGGCCTGGACTGCGCTGCCTGGAAGTGTGGTGGAGGCAGTTTCAATTGAGGCATTCAATAGGATTGATGACTTCAATAGAAATAATATGCAGGGGACGGGGAAAAGGTAGGGAATGACACTAAGCCACAATGCTCATTTGGAGAGCCAGTGCAGACATGATGGGCCGAATGGTCTTCTTCTGCACCACAACAATTCTGTGATTCAGCAATGAAGAAAATAATGGGCTGAACTTGTCTGAGATGTCGGTTTCCCTGCCCTCTCCAGCTAAAAGGTCAAGGAGGAGCCCGCCAAGGGAAACACCATCTGTCCACAGCAGTTAGTTGTCAATTAATAAACGGGAGACAGGATTTCTGTCCTTCTGGATCAGGAAGTCCTACCTCAAAGGACTGCTGGCCCAGACCTCAGGGCAGAGGTGTGCAATGCTGGATCAGGATTTGGGTAAGTGTTTGAGGGTCTTACCAGATGCTGACTGGCAGGCACCAGCATGAGGGCGGGGGCGGCGGGTGCAAACCCTATGGGAGGAGCCCTATGATGGGCTCTGGAGTTGGGGGGGGTGGGGGAGCAACAAAGCACGGAACACCCCCGTCCCCCAGCCCAGCCAGCGTGGATCTCTCCTGTTGCAGGTTAAATCCACTGGCCCTTTGGAGAACAGGTTACCCGATGGGGGTAGGGACGGGTGGGTAGTGGTGGTCAGGACACCCACTGGATTTAGCAAGTGCTCCACCCTCAAAACCACCAACAGGGGAGCTTAAAATCTAGCCCAGTGTCACGAAAGATTGACAATTTCCCAGGACGTAGCAGATTCCGTGCCAGACGTTTAAAGGAAGTAGGTGAGAACATTACGGCTGCCCCAATTCTAATCTTCCAAAGATCTATTGACTCAGGAACCATTCCTTTAGATTGGAAATTTGCACGTTACTCCATTATTTAAGAAAAGGAAGAAATGAAAACCAAGCAAATATGGAGCATATAGCCTAATATCTGTTGTCAGGAAATTACTGCAGTCAATAATTAAGGACAGGGCGACTGAACCCCTTGAAAATTTTTAGCTGATCAGAGAAAAGCAGCACTAATTTGTGAACACTGAGTATGCTTGATGAATCTTGACTCTTTTTTCTTTGATGAAATGGCTAAAGTAGTGCACAGGGGAATGTCTAGTGTTCTTATTCATCCTAGAAGACATTTGATGAAGTCTTCCATATGAGACTGTTTGCTTGAGTTGAAACCCATGGAATGAAAGGCTCATTATTGGCCTGGTTTGGACAATGTGGAGGCGATGGCCCAGTGGTATTATAGCTGGACTATTAATCCAGAAATTGAGCTAATGTTCTGGGGAGGTGGGTTCAAATTCCGCCACAGCAGATGGTGGAATTTGAATTCAATAAAAAGTGTCTGGAATTAAGAATCTACTGATGACCATGAAACCATTATCAATTGTCAGAAAAACCCATCGGATTCTCTAATGTCCTTTGGGGAAGGAAATCTGCCATCCTTACCTGGTCTGGCCTACTTGTGACTTCAGAGCCACAGCAATGTGGTTGACTCTCAACTGTTTTTGGGAAACTAGTGATGGACAATAAATGCTGGCCAGCCAGTGACGCCCATGTCCCAGGAATGAATAAAATAAAATGAATTGTCTGAGCAGGAGGAGAAAGGCAGCAAGGATAATGGGCAGGTACTCTCATTGCTCCAACACTCAAGGCAACTGCAGGTAATGTTTTTGCTCCTGTTCGTTAGATTGCCTACCTGTAAAAAAAGTATCTCTCAAAACTAATGGATGAACTTCAACAAAGCTTGGAGCAAATTTGGAGTATGGCCCAAAAAGGAACTGATTGGTTTTTAATAAAGTAGAGTGTCCGATCCTGGAATCTTTTTGCATGATCCGTTAACATTGGGAATTAGGACAAATTGACTTTTTTTTGTCTTGGAATGTTACGAGTCATTTGATTTAGAATGTTGTTGATTGACTCAGCTGCTGTGGTGGAATATGTCGCCACCATCAAATGGTGAGCAGAGTTTTCAGAGCAGGTCACTGAATGTGGATTTGTCTGAAGCCTTCTCACAGTGAAATGGAAGATCTGAATAAAATATATCCATTTCTTCAGCTTTCTAGTTACAGCCCATCAACCAAGCAGGGAAAATCCTCAAGTAAGAGCAGCATATGTTGAGTTAACACAGTGTGGCCGAGGTATGCGCTCTACTGAGTGCCCCCTTTACTTGTTGTCAGAATGTGACTAAATGATAAAGAGAGACTAAAAAGTCTGGGTCTGTTTTCCTTGGAGTTTAGAAGAGTGAGGGGTGACCTTATTCAAACATATAAGATCCTGAAGGGCTTGACAGGGTAGATGGTGAGACCTTTTCGTTTGAGAGTCTCAAACAGGGGGACAAAACGACAAGATAAAGGGCCGGTTGTTTGAAACTGAGCTGTGTAGAAATTTCTCCTTGCAGAGGGTGGTGAATCTCTGGAATTCTCTGCCCCAAAGGGTGGTGGAGGTTGGATCATTAGAAGTGTTTAAAATGGAGGTGGATAAGTATTTGAAAGCTTGAGGAATAGAGGGCTATGAGGAAATGCCACAGAAAAAGAACTAAGGCCGACATAGATCAGCCCTGATTGTATTGAATGGCGGGGCAGGCTAGAAGGACCTGGTGGCCTTCACCAGCTTCTATTTCTTGTGCTCTTCTGTCCTGTTGGGGTCTCTACTATTTGCTGGTATTTAACAATAACTTAGAAGATGGGATTGAAAGCCACATATCCAAATTTGCTGATGACGAAAGATGAGCAGAATTGTAAACAGTGCAGATGGAAACATAACATGACACAGAGATAATGATAGGTTAAGTTAATGGTCCAAGTACAGCAAATGGATTTCAGTTTAACCGAATGTGAGGCATTCACTTTGGTTCTAAACAAAGATAGACAGGGTACTTTCTGTTTGGTTCGAAACAATGGTGATCAAAGTGACTTTGGGGTCGAGGTACATCAATCATGATAGTGCCATAAACAAGTTTTAAAAAGTAATCAAGCAGACTAAGGAAATATTAACCTCTGGGTCAGGTTTTCTGGCCTCCCCACTGCGTGTTTCTTGAGACTGGAGGCGGCACGCTGTTTGCTAGTGGCAGGATCTTCTGGTCCCGCTACTGTCAATGGGATTTCCCACTGAATTCACCCCACAATGCCAAGACACCCACAATGGGGGCATGCAGTCCACAGGACCAGAAGTTCCCACTGACATAAACAGCTGGAAAGTTCCGACCTTTATATCGAGAGGGCTAGAGTACAAGTGGGCAGAAGCCATGCTTCAGATATACAAAGCTCTGGTTAGACTACACCTGGAGCATTGGGAGGAGATCTGCACATCCAACTTTAAGAAGAATATATTTGCCTTGCAGGTATTTCAGCATAGGGTTATCGGGTTAACAGTGGGAACCCTGGGCCAGGATTTTCCAGTCCTGCCCAATACAGGAATCATCATGGACAGGATGGAAAATTTGATGGGCCAATCGAAGGTGCAGTGACTTCAGGTGGGAAATTCCCACCCTGGATTCCAAGTGTTTAATTACAGGGAGAGGTCGTAGGGTTGTATTCCCCGGAATTTGATAATGTTATACAGTCAAAGCTTGCAAGATATTATGGGGAACAAATGTAGATGTGGTTAAGAGAAGCTCTAGGTACAGTGTTTCCATTCTGACTGCCCGAATGCCTGAGTTTTCTGAAAAATTGACATTTTTAGAATGTGCCATGCATCAATTTTAATTGAGGAAAAAAAAAACTTACTTGGACAATTTGGCTTGGCGTAGTGTGGTGCTAGATTAGTTATCTGCTTCGCTGATTGTGCGCTGGTCTATTCCCATGTTCCAAGCAATATTGGACCTCTCCCAAACTGGCTTGGTCCAAATTGCCTACGGTCTGAACTGCACAGCAAGATCCCAAATCCGGTCCTGGATCTGAGGTTGCCAGTTTTGAGGCAGCGTACTTATATTTCCGCTAGCTGCGGAATTTGGGATAAGGGTGGCATAACTAAAAAGTTCAAGGTGGATCGTTTTGGGGGTGAAATTAAGAAATTCGGAACTCTTTTCCACAATTGGCAATTGATGCTAGATCAGCTGTAACCTTTAAATCTGAGATTGATAGATTTTTGTTATTCAAAGATAGTAAGGGATGATGGCAACGGTGAAGATATGGAATTAGTTCACAGATCTTTCAGAATCTGATTGAATGTTTGAACAGGGTCATGGCCTGGTCCCATTCCCAAGTACATTTGTTGATCAATCATGTCCATAATGTGGGAAAAAACCTTTAATGATTTATTTCTTATTAACCAGAGGAAAAAAAATCACTGGGTGGGATTTTCAGACTGCGCTCGCCCCAAGACCAGAAAATCCCGCCTGAGGTCAACGGACCTTTGCATGGTCTGCACTCCCCCGCACAACCCCCCCCCCACCGCTCTACCCCCCCCTCCACCCCCCCACTGCCCCCCCACACACACCCCGCTACACACACCCCCAGCTCGCTACAATTTCCATGGCGGGCGGGATGGGAAAATTCTACCCAAAGTGTTAAGAAAGTTAGAACGTGTCACAAAGGAGACCCACAGCCCTTTCCTGCATGTGGCCCAAGTACATGCCATATCTGAGTCCGTGGTAACTCTGGGTCAACAGTTCGACAGTTTGATAAATCCCAACAGTACTTGAGATGAGATAACCAGAGGAGCTTCACAGTTGCTTGATTTGATTGTGAAAGCGTTCAAGCGGACTGGTTAAAGTGACTAACAGGGAGAGGACAAAATTAGCATGATCCTAATGGACGTATAATGGTTATTATACCCCATATTATTATCCTTCTCTGTCTCACCGTTAAGTCTCCCTCCGTGGCGCAGCTCCATCACATTGTGTGCCCTTTTAGGAATGTATTTTTACTCATTAGTAGTGATTGACAGTGGAGGCCAGCATTTGTTGATTCACGCAGGTCAATAACCCAAATTATATTGCCAACTAACTTACCGAGGCTATTAAAGCACAGCCACAGCCAGGCCTGTCAAACCTCATGCACACGTTGTAAGAATTATACATTTGGACCACAATCCCCCTCTCGAATGCGTGCATAAGTCAATACGTGCAATCCACTCATGCGGAAGAAAATTGTAAAAGACATCAGACAGATAGCAGGAAATGTATCCAATGTCATGGCAACACAATACTCAGCTGTCAAATTTGGCAAGGCCGAAAGGAACCATGCACTTTAAAATGCTGCCTTTTCCTTTCGCAAGTCATGGTTCCAACTTTGAATGTTTCGATCATTATTTATTGAGACAATCTTCAACTTTTTAACGATGTAATTGCTGTTCAAAGCACAACCAAAAAACAGCATGTCTGTTTCGTCAGCCTGTGAACATCGGGGAGCTTGATCTCATTGTGTTTGTACGTGGACTGATTATGCAACAATTTAGAGTTCATGAATACGTTTGCTCAAAATGGGACTAAACTCTGCTTCAGTTTAAATTTTCAGGCCATGGCCGGTATTTTCCCATTCTGGCCGCCACGGGAATCACTGCGGGCGGGACACGGACAATGCAAAGGTCCGTTAACCATTGGCGGGATTTTCCAGCTTTCAGGCAAATGCGGTCGGAAAATCCTGCACCAGGTCTTATTGACATTAGAGGTTGTGGCAACAGGTCCACATCGTCACTGGAAATTCCTGGCATATATCCATAGGGTGTGTAATAACTTGAGGGCCACTCGTTGTGCCTTCAAGTAAAGTTTATTTATTAGTGTCACAAGTAGGCTTACATTAACACTACAATGAAGTTACTGTGAAAATCCCCAAGTCACCACACTCCAGCGCCTGTTCGGGTACACTGAGGGAGAATTTAGCATGGCCAGTGCACCTAACCAGCACATCGTTCGGTCTGTAGGAGGAAACTGGAGCACCCGGAGGAAACGCACACAGACACGGGGAGAACGTGCAGATTCCGCACAGACAGTGACCCAAAGCCAGAATCGAACCCAGGTTCCTGGCACTGTGAGGCAGCAGTGCTAACCACTGTGCCACCGTGCCACCCACAAGAAGGGTTTATTACCAACAATATAAATCTGTATACACAATCAATGGTCAGACAGAACTGAAGACAAGACTACACTCTCTCCATCCTGGCTTCAACTCTGGTCCTCTTCCCCGGCCCCGAGTGTGCATCTTTGCTCCCGATTGGCTCAGCTTCCCATGCTGGCTCTCCATAGGATCCAACCCAATCACGTGACTCTCAGGGATTGCCCTCTTAAAGGGGCCATGCTACCAGAGGTTGAAATTCCAGTGGAACAAGGTTTCACCCCATTTTCTGTCCCCTTGCAGGGCACATACTGACAGTCATCTGGGGCTGAGATTCTGGGCCCTCAGAGCCAGTGAATGGTATTACTAATGCTGTTCATAGAATCCCTACAGTGCAAAAGGAGGCCATCTGGCCCATCGAACCTGTACCAACAACAGTCTGACTCAGGCCCCACCCTTGTAACCCCACATATTTACTCTGCTAATTTATCCTGACACTAAAGGGCAATTTAACATGGCCAGTCAACCTAACCCCCATGTCTTTTCCTTTTCTTTATACTCTTCCTTCTTTTCTCTGCTGCCTGAAGCCCCATGGACATGCCCAGTCCTCCAATACATTGGCTGTTCACTATTCTCTCATGTGTGAGGCTAGCCAGTGAAGTGAGTGCTGCAAGGGGATTGATCTACCATGGGGGAGCATCAGATCCAAGCTTAAATCTGTCCATTCGCACAGCACTTTCCAGCAGAGGCCAATGGATAGTGAGCAGGAGGAAGAATTTTCACTCTCCCTGCCAGTGATTGCTAATACCAATCAAAATTGTCATTCTTATTACCCTGACTGAGACAACTTTACCACACAGAGATGGAGGGTCAGACCTAAAATCTTTCCAGTCTACATGGCTCATCTCCAAATGGTATGTCTACTTGTTGAGCCATCACGGAGTTTAGCTATTTGCATGGATGGCTTACAATTGCTTGAGTGATATGCTTACGATGATGAATAGAGTGCTGACAGTAATCAAACGGTCACTGTTTGATAAGAAATGTCAGGCATATTTGTATTGGATTCTACTGACTGTCACATGTCAGTGTAATGTGTACTCCAGACATGTGACATTTTATCCACATATTTTAGGTTCTGATGACTATTTCCGAATGTTTAGTATACATGGGTTTAAAAGTAACATGAAGCAATGACAGCGAAGGGTTTGAAAAGATGCAGCAGCAGCTGTTTGGACACGCTATCAGGTTCCTGACTATCTCCCGGGATGACAGAATTGAAGAAGACATTCGTAACACAAAGGCAACACGAGAGAGAGAGAGAGAGAAAGAGACAGAGAAAGGTCGAATGACAGGGACTGTACCATGGGGAATAGAAGGGAAGAGATAGCAGAAAAAGGACTGACAATAATGCCAAGAAAAAGAAATAAAGAAAATGAGGAAGCTAGATGGACAGATACAAAAATAAAAGAAAGGCTAAAAGTTAGAAGCCCGGGTGGAAAGATGCTAAAAGCAGATGGGAAACTTTGTTCCTTACATTTAAATTTCAAACGTATTTATTTGAATCAAACACACTTTGTAAATAGTTGTGGATTTTAAATTGCTGAAGTAAAGTTTTAAAGTTTATTTATTAGTGTCACAAGTCAGGCTTATATCAACACTGCAATGAAGTTACTGTGAAAATCTCCAAATTGTGTTCATCATACCTACAGGCACATTGAAAGTTTACTGCCACAGAGAGTGAAGTGAAATAGGTTTTCAATTGTTGTTTTTACAAATTGATTAATGTCAACACATGGACTGCGAAATTCAATAGGCGAGATTTTATGGCCTCGCTCGTCCCGAAAGTGTAAAATCCCACTGATGTCAACGGACCTTTCCATGGTCCGCCCCTCACCCGCTCCGATTCCCGTGGTCGATTGTGGCCAATGTGTTGGTAAAGGGGAGATGGTAATTTCAATTGCATTTGTGGAATGTGTTAATTATAGGTGATGATGTGGAGATGCCGTATGCTAATCATGTCTTAAAGGTACAGACAATGTGAGTGGAGAGAGCATTAAGTACAGGTTAAAGAGATGTGTATTGTCTCCAGACAGGACAGCTAGTGAGATTTTGCAAGTATAGGTAGCATGGTTAAAATGGTTATTCCAACAGGCACAACTGGGAGAAATTAAGACTTGGCAATGATGATCCCTCTTTAAAACTCTTCTCAGGATTCCTGTTTGCAACATCAGCTTTGTCCACATATCTTTGGAAAACAGCATGTTTGATGTGCTTTATAAATCATGGGGGCAGTGCCAGCAGTCATTTGGATCACTGGATTAGTGACTCCAGTACACTGGTGTACACTGCACTGAGTGGCATTCCAAATTGAAAAATGATTCCATCTCAAGTTCGCGTTCCTCATTACCATTCTCAATCAACATTATAGATTATCGTTATTATTTAAATCTGCTCCATAATTGTATAAAATATCTAATTAACAAAAGAACAAAGAACAAAGAACAATACAGCACAGGAACAGGCCCTTCGGCCCTCCAAGCCCGCGCCGCTCCCCAGTCCAGGATTGAATCCTGAATCCAGGATCCCCACCCAATTTTCCAGCCTATCTACATACCAATATCCTATCCACCGAGCTGTCCCTCACAGCTACGATGCTTTGTTCATTACAACCTATTAACTTACCCCCACCCCCCCATTCCAGACCATGTGATCTCCAGGGAGAGGCGAAAACCCAGAGTGAAAAACCCCAGGGCCAATATGGGGAAAAAAAAATCTGGGAAATTCCTCTCCGACCCCCTGAGGCGATCGAAACGAGTCCAGGAGATCACAATGGCCCCGATCGGAAAATGCTTCCCAACCCTAGTCATTTCCACTTCCACGAACACCATATGAATCCCCTGCCCCCGAGACAGGTTCCCAACTATCCGCAGTATCACTCTGTACTGGCACCAGCAAGATGATCGTAGAATGAAGCCTTGAAACGAGAAACCAGGAACAATTAGCCCGCGCCGCTCCCTGGTCCAAACTAGATCACTCTTTTGTATCCCTCCATTCCCACTCCGTTCATATAGCTGTCTAGATAAGTCTTAAACGTTCCCAGTGTGTCCGCCTCCACCACCTTGCCCGGCAACACATTCCAGGCCCCCACGACCCTCTGTGTGAAATATGTCCTTCTGATATCTGTGTTAAACCTCCCCCCCTTCACCTTGAACCTATGACCCCTCGTGAACGTCACCACCGACCCGGGGAAAAGCTTCCCACCGTTCACCCTATCTATGCCTTTCATAATTTTATACACCTCTATTAAGTCTCCCCTCATCCTCCGTCTTTCCAAGGAGAACAACCCCAGTTTCCCCAATCTCTCCTCATAACCAAGCCCCTCCATACCAGGCAACATCCTGGTAAACCTCCTCTGTACTCTCTCCAAAGCCTCCACGTCCTTCTGGTAGTGTGGCGACCAGAACTGGACGCAGTATTCCAAATGCGGCCGAACCAACGTTCTATACATCTGCAACATCAGACCCCAACTTTTATACTCTATGCCCCGTCCTATAAAGGCAAGCATGCCATATGCCTTCTTCACCACCTTCTCCACCTGTGACGTCACCTTCAAAGATCTGTGGACTTGCACACCCAGGTCCCTCTGCGTCTCTACACCCTTTATGGTTCTTCCATTTATCGTGTAGCTCCTCCCTACATTATTCCCACCAAAATGCATCACTTCGCATTTATCAGGATTGAACTCCATCTGCCATTTCCTTGCCCAAATTTCCAGCCTATCTATATCCTTCTGTAGCCTCTGACAATGTTCCTCACTATCTGCAAGTCCTGCCAGTTTTGTGTCGTCCGCAAACTTACTGATCACCCCAGTTACTCCTTCTTCCAGATCATTTATATAAATCACAAACAGCAGAGGTCCCAATACAGAGCCCTGCGGTACACCACTAGTCACAGGCCTCCAGCCGGAAAAAGACCCTTCCACTACCACCCTCTGTCTTCTATGACCAAGCCAGTTCTCCACCCATCTAGCCACCTCCCCCTTTATCCCATGGGATCCAACCTTTTTCACTAGCCTACCATGAGGGACTTTGTCAAACGCTTTACTAAAGTCCATATAGACAACATCCACGGCCCTTCCTTCGTCAACCATTTTGGTCACTTCTTCAAAAAACACCACCAGGTTAGTGAGGCATGACCTCCCTCTCACAAAACCATGTTGACTATCGTTAATGAGTTTATTCCTTTCTAAATGCGCATACATCCTATCTTTAAGAATCTTCTCCAACAACTTCCCCACCACGGACGTCAAGCTCACCGGCCTATAATTACCCGGGTTATCCTTCCTACCCTTCTTAAATAACGGGACCACATTGGCTATCCTCCAATCCTCTGGGACCTCACCTGTGTCCAGTGACGAGACAAAGATTTGCGTCAGAGGCCCAACTATTTCACCTCTCGTCTCCCTGAGCAGCCTTGGATAGATTCCATCAGGCCCTGGGGATTTGTCAGTCTTTATACTCTCTAACAAACCTAACACTTCCTCCTTTGTAATGGAGATTTTCTCCAAGGGTTCAACACTCCCCTCCGAGACACTCCCAGTCAACACATCCCTCTCCTTAGTGAATACCGACGCAAAGTATTCATTTAGGATCTCCCCTACCTCTTTGGGCTCCAAGCATAAGTCCCCACTTTTGTCCCTGAGAGGTCCGATTTTTTCCCTTACAACCCTTTTGTTCCTAACGTATGAATAAAATGCCTTGGGATTCTCCTTAATCCTGTCTGCCAAGAACATTTCGTGACCCCTTTTTGCTCTTCTAATTCCCCGTTTGAGTATTTTCCTACTTTCATTATACTCTTCCAGAGCTCCCTCCGTTTTTAGCTGCTTGGACCTAACATACGCCTCTCTTTTCCTTTTGACCAGTCCCTCAATTTCCCTGGTTATCCACGGTTCTCTAATCCTACCCTTCCTATCCTTCTTTTTTACAGGCACATGCTTGTCCTGTAGCCCTAACAACCATTCCTTAAAAGACTGCCACATACCAGATGTGGATTTACCCTCAAACAGCCTCTCCCAATCAAGAGCTGCCAATTTCTGCCTGATCCCAATAAAGTTAGCCTTCCCCCAATCCAACACCTTACCCTTGGGACACCACTCATCCTTTTCCATCACTATCCTAAAGCTAACAGAATTGTGGTCACTATTTGCCACATGTTCCCCGACCAAAACTTTGAAGACCTGACCGGGTTCATTCCCCAGCACCAGGTCCAGTATAGCCCCCTCTCTAGTTGGGCTGTCCCAATTAAGGAGGGACTTGGATCCAATTGATGATCTAATGTGACTCGAATTGAATCATTTTGGATTGTGGTGCAATATACACGCGTAAATATTTTTTTACTGAGCAGAAAAGAGGAATTACTACAATGGGATCATATAAATCCTCCTGGCTGGCTACTCAGGTGTTGATGATATATTCATATAGGGTCTTACATTAAATTTGATTGGCTTGATGATACAAAAAGTCATGAGACTTTAACAGAGTTCTTTAGTTCCTAACTAGTACCCCAGCAAGGCCCAAATGTTGATCCTTTATGTGTGTCAATTCTGTGATGCTACTGTGCCTTTAAGAATGTATATTAGTCATGTTTCTGTGCCGTTTTTCCAGGAGGCCTGGCCTTTTTAATTTTGACACAAACTGTCTGTGAACAGGCATCTTTTATTGCTGCTGAAGCCATGTAATGGGTATCTAGTTTATTTTTAATCTGGGCCAATGCAGTGTCTTGGGGCTTTCTGACCTTTTTGGGAATTGTTTGGTTTGCGACTGATTGGCAGGCCAGGTACCTCTGGAAAACTTTTCTTTTTCTCACAGGACAAATCCAAAGGTCTTTAACTTTCAGTTTGGTAGAAGCTGTTTGGATTGCAGACTGAAAGCAGTCTTTCCTGCACCCCCCCTCCCCCCCCCGCCCCCTCTCTCTCTCTGGAGTGAAAATTTTGCTGTTGAGGGTTTGCTAGCTAGAAGCGAAAGGCAAGCAGTGGTTTCATCTGTACCTCAAGGTGTGCTGGGAGCTCCAGAATGGGGAAGTCAGAGTTTCAATTCTCCATCCAAAAGACTATTTCATAGCAGGTGTCGCAAAGCTGCAAAATCCAGCATCACGTGAGCATACTTGATTTCTATGCTAAGCCTAGGATGTTTGTTTGTTGGGGTTTGTTTGATTGGAACAGTATATTTAACTGTTAAGTTATATACAATATCATGGGGTTTTTTTCTTGTTTGTAATTGGTAAAAGTTATTGCTACTTGTCTTATTAAATGTTAACTGTATTCTTAAATAAACATTGTTTGATGAAAGTTCCCTAATGGGTCACTTGAATCGTACCTGGAATGAAACATCTTATGTTCACCCAAGCCAAATTCAAAGTGTAAAACTTGTGGATTGGGATTTTCCGGCTGAGTTTGCCCTGAAACTGGAAAATTCCAGCCTGAGGTCAATGGGCCTTTATCGGTCCAACCCTCGCCGGCACCGATTCCCATGGCGGGCAGATCGGGAAAATTCACCCCATGGTCTAGGCTGACTTCATAACATACCTTGGAGTTTCTGACATGGATTATAACAAATGGGAGACTTGCTGATGACAATAAAATTAATTATGATGACACAAAATAGCAAATTGGCACTTCACAGACCACAGACATACAGACCTGTCTGATACACCAGGCTGGAATAACCCTCAATAGCCCATGGAATGAGACTGGCCCACAGGCTTGACCTTCTCTGTGTTAATTTAAATCAAATGAGCATTAGTTTGCACACAGGATGATATAAGATATGAGCTACTTTCAAGACAATTCATTGGTTGTGAAGTGCCGTGGAATACCCACAAGATATATAAGCAGCATATTATAAATGCAAGTATTGTGTTTTCTTTTTCCCTAACTGAGTGCCACTGCTAGCGGTTTCAGCGGTTAGCACCTTCTGTTATATATACATCATCTGCCTAAAATTTCTCTTGTTCCTCAATCACTGTCATTCTATTAATGGTTGTGAAGCCAGAAGGGAAAAAGAGGAGGGGCAGCTCTAAGAACTCGGAATAAAGTTTGCTGTTGCATAATTACATCATGCTATGCCATACAAATGGGCTCTGGGGGTGCTGCACCTTAATAAAAAATCAGTAGCAGGCAAACTACAGGTTTAATATGCTTAATTGGTTGAGTAGATAAATCTAGGCTGACATAGGAACATAGGAACAGGAGTAGGCCATTCAGCCCCTCGAACCCACTCCGCCCATTCAACAATATCAATGCAACACTGAAGCAAGAGCTACATTGTCAGAGATTCTGAGCGCAATCTTAGCTGCCATTCATGCCTCGCTCCCGCTGCAGCAAGGTTGGAGAATTAGGCGGCCAGCCAAATCTCCGTTCACTGTGGCGGGATGGGAAAATCCCGCTCGCGTGAATGATGGTAGAATTCCGTTTGAAGTGTTGAACTGACAACCCATCAGTCTGTTCCAGTAATTCAGTTAGCTCTTAAAGATCCCATTTGCTGTTAAAAGAGCATTTCATCTTGAAGTTTAAGCACACGACTTTTAGGAGGTAGCACAGTGATCGGGAGTGAGGTTGGGGAAGGGAGTTTTTCTCCATTCTACAGACAGGTAAATATATTTCAATACCTTGGGTGAGGTTTTCTGGCCCTGCCCACCTCTGGGCTTTGCCAATCTCACCAAATCCATCGACCTCTGGCTGGCAGCCGAATCTCCCACAGCGACCATGTGACTGCAGGAAAATCCCGGCCCTTATCTTATTGGCTGCCTGGTGGTACTGGCAGCCTCATAGTAAACCATGCTATCATTTTGATTTTATTTGATTTGATTTGAATTTATTTGATTTATTATTGTCACGTGTATTAGTATACAGTGAAAAGTATTGTTTCTTGCACGCTATACAGACAAAGCATACCGTTCATAGAGAAGAAAAGGAGAGGGTGCAGAATGTAGTGTTACAGTCATATCTAGGGTGTAGTCAAAGATCAACTTAATATAAGGTAGTTTCATTCAAAAGGGAAGAAACTGTTCTTGAGTCGGTTGGTACGTGACCTTAGACTTTTGTATCTTTCTCCCAACGGAAGAAGGTGGAAGAGAGAATGTCCAGGGTACATGGGGTTCTTGATTCTGCTGGCTGCTTTTCTGAGGCAGCGGGAAGTGTAGACAGAGTCAATGGATGGGGGGGGCTCATTTGTGTGATGGACTGGGCTTCATTCACAATCCTTTGTCATTTCTTGCAGTCTTGGACAAAGCAGGAGCCACACCAAGTTCTGATACAACCAGAAAGGATGCTTTTTATGGTGCATCTGTAAAAATTGGTGAGAGTCGTAGCAGACACTCCAAATTTCCTTAGTCTTCTGAGAAAGTAGAGGCGTTGGTGGGCTTTCTTAACTATAGCATCGGTTTGGAGGGACCAGAACAGATTGTTGGTGACGTGAACACCTAGAAACTTGAAACTCTCGACCATTCCCACTCTATCAGTAAAGGCCTTAAACAAAGTGTTTGGCCACTTATTTACATGCACAAATGTCTGAACACCCATTTTGGGCATTGGCACTATATGTGTGATTTATTAGCAGGATTTCTAAACCCAGATATCCCAGTTAACATTGCTTCCTCAGACACGAGTACGTTATTGTATGTTTGTTGCTGTTGTTTTGTGAGATGTTACCAGCGCAATAAAAACTGTCTTGTTTGGCCAAGTAATGTACCTTTTCAAATAAATTTGTTTTCTGGATGCTGCCAAGGTTGCATTCATTAGTCACATCTAATTACTGTGTGAAAGTGGTGTGCCTTTTCCTGAATTCAGTAACGTTAATTTATTAGTCACAAGTAGGCTTAATTTAACACCACAATGAAGTTACTGTGAAAATCCCCGAGTCGCCACACTCCCACACCTGTTCGGGAGAATTTAGCATGGCCAATGCACCTAACCAGCACTGTGGGGGGAAACCGGAGCACCCGGAGGAAACCCACGCAGACACGGGAGAACGTGCAAACTCCGCACAGGCAGTGACCCAAACCGGGAATCAAACCCGGGTCCCTGGTGCTTTGGGGCAGCAGTGCTAACCACTGTGCTACCGTGCCACTGTCGTTGATATAGTGGTATTCCCCTGATGGTGTTAAGTGGGAGTTGGCCCAGCAACAATCAATTAATCGAAGTATATGTCTAAACGAGGTTGTTTGACTTGGAAGGAAATGATGGGCGAAATTCTCCCAAAATATTTCAAGTGTCAACAGCAAGAATAACAGAATGAACCACTCTCTCAGACGCACTTCAAACCGCAATCCTCCCACACTGAGTCACCCGAGCCAAACAACCCAGTTTACAGTTATTATAGAGTTAAAAACCACTTTGCTTTACTTCAGAATACAACCATTCTCAGCTTTGAGCCAAGCCATCTATTGTTCGCATTCTGAGACTTCATCAAGCTAGATTAGCTGTGAACATCACAGTTTGACTGTAACTATAGAGGAGGCAGGAAGTCAAGGTTAAGAAGCCAGTATGTTCCCCCTTCCTTTGTGTCATAGAAACAGCTGTTATATCATTGCCTGGGGATTTATTTGGAGATTTCTCCGTGTGGAATCATAGAATGGTTACAGTACAGTCTGATGCCATTGAGCCCATCATGTCCATGTGATTCTCTCTCTGCAAGAGTAACTTACCTCGTCCCACTCCTCCAACCTTTCCCTATAACTCGGCAATTATTTCCTTTTCAAATAATGATCCCATTCTCTTTTGCAGACCTCAACTGAATCTGCCTCCACCACAGTGTCAGGCATTCCAGATGCAAACCTTTTGAAGTCTAAACATGTTTTTCTCCAGATTGCCATTACATCTTTTGCCATTCCCATGAAATCGATGTCTTCTGGTTCTCGATCCTTCAGCCAACCGATCAGTTTCTCCCTATCCACTCTGCCCACACCCCTCATGATTTTGAGTATCTCCATCAAATCTCCTCTTAATCTTCTCACCTCTCTCAGGTGAACAGCCCAGTTTCTCCAATCGATCCCGATAACTGAGGTGCCTCATCCCTGGAACCAATGTTTTGTCAGCCAACTTATCACATTTCGGTTCCCTTTCTTTCCATCTTCATTATCTTCTTGCCACTGATTGTAGATTGGCTGAGTAGCTGAATATATTTTGGATTGCAGAAGAGGTTGGTACTCATTGGAGTAAGATGGGGGCTAGGATTCTCCCACCTCGCCCGCTGCTGGGATTCTCCAATTTTGCTGCAGTGAATGGACATTTGGCTGAGCGCCAAATTCTCCACTCTCGCTGGCAGCGAAGGCAGGGCCTCCTTTAAGGGGCTGCTCATTTTAATTTGTCCCTCAGTTCATTTGAGTTGGTTTAATTGGTTACTCCAAAAAAAATGGAAGTGAGATGGGTGGGGAACTTCATGGTGAAGTTTGCTTGATAGAGCTGCACTGTTGGTCTCTCAGCACCAAGGATTATACTCAAGCCTTATTGAATTTCATCTAAAATCCCCCTTACACTTATTTACAGGATCAGGCATCCAGATCCTCAATCTGTTTGGATTGAATGCAAATTCAAAACACCACATGTAGTTGTACAAAAGTAACGAGAACAGACATAAAATCGACTTTAGATACTTAAACACAATTTCCTTTATTTTTGTAGGGTAAGTTTTAGGGCAAATCCTCCATGATTAAAGAACCCAGAGATAAGGAAAATGGCCGACTAGTTGTCAGGCCACATGAATATGCAAGAGGCTGGGAATAACGAGAATGTCGAGACAGGGATAATCTAATCAACAGGAAACAAAGGAGAAACCATGACCAGCAGACAAGAAGTAAATAGCCCAGCAGCAAGACAATGAGAACAGAGATCATTCCATCCACAGACAACATCAATGACTCAGCTCGCTGATGGGATTCTAATCAGGATGACTCAGAGAACATTTAAAAGACATTAAAATGTCAATTAAGGCTGTCGGCCCTTTTGTCCCAGTCAATCGAAACTATCAATGATCAGAAACTGTTTTGTGTGAGAGAATCACTGCTTCAGGTTTTAAAAAGGGACAAGCAAGCTCTGGTCTCTCTCTTTTCTCTTCGGACCAGCATGGCAGCACCCTCCACTCTCTTCTCCTGTTCCTGCCTCACGTTCATCTCCAGCACGCAGCCCGAAGCCCACTGAGCAATTTAAACTAGAATTGTGAGTACCCTCCGGTAATTCACGAAGTTCCCGAGATCATCATAGTGGATGAGGCTTTGGGGAAAGGGGGGGCTTTTGCATGCACCTTTCATAGTTTAAGACACTGGTAAACTTGTGTAAAGTAAGCATTCCGTTGTGCCCATTTTAGTATTCCTTCCATAGCTATAGTCTTATAGAGCATAAGGCATTGTGTGTTGTTTTCCTGGTGTTTGGTGATATTGACCTTGATGTTTTAACAAATATATATATATATATATATATCTTTGACTTCCATTGGAGTCCGTTTTGATCTTTTCAATTTCTCACCAATGATCTCTGACCAAGTCACAATACTAAATATCCCTTACCATAATTCCGGAGTCTAGAACTGAGGGTACCCTGGGCGCTTCGAAACCGCCCACTCAGGAAAGGCTGCCAGGTAGTGGATAGGCAGCAGTTTCCTTTTCTCTCTCTTGGGAGCGCTACTCGAGTGAAGTAGACGCAAGGTGGCCGTTGTTCCATCGGCGAGAGAGAGAATCACTTGGGCATTGCTGGGGTTTGGGTAACGGAGAACCAAACCTAAAATAAGCCCAGTGGAGTTAAAAAGAGGGATCCCGCTACAGTAGCTACTAGACAATAGTCAATCCTTGCAATGCTTAAACCAAATACTCACTGTCCGTTGCTTAATTTAACATAAGGCTGATTTCCACTTGCATATGAAACCTGGCCAGGATTTTGCAACATAGATATCAGCCTTTCTCCTTCCTCTGTGAGATTTAGTCCCCGGGTTTTCCACACTGCCCACAACCTCTTTCTGTTAGCATTCTTATATCCCAAAAGTTCATTGGCAACCAGCCAATGCATTTACCCAAAGCCCGATTGATTTGAGTTGGTTGTTATTGTCACATGTATTAGTATACAGTGAAAAGTATTGTTTCTCGCGCGCGATACAGACAAAGCATAATATTCATAGAGAAGGAAAGGAGAGAGTGCAGAAGGTAGTGTTATAGTCATGGGTAGAATATAGAGAAAAGTCAACTTAATGCGAAGTAGGTCCATTCAATAGTCTGATGGCAGCAGGGAAGAAGCTGTTCTTGAGTCAACTGGTACGTGTCCTCGGGTGGAAGAGTGTATGTCCAGGGTGCATGGGGTCCTGGCTTCTTTTCCAAGGCAGTGGGAATATAGACAGTGTCAATGGGCGGGAGGCTGGTTTGAGTGATGGGCTGGGCTTCGCTCATGACCATTTGTAGTTTCTTGCGGTCTTGGGCAGTGCAGGAGCCATACCAAGTTATGAAACAACCAGAAAGAATGCATTCTATGGTGCATCTGTAGAAGTTGGTGAGAGTCGTAAAGAACATGTCAAATTTCCTTAGTTTTCTGAGAAAGTAGAGGGCTTTCTTAACTATAGTGTTGGCATGGTGGGAACCAAGACAGGTATATGGTGATCTGGACACAGAAAAATTTGAAGCTCTCGACCCTTTCTACTTCATCTCTGAATGAATTGTTTGATTAGGCCAATCGAGTAGAGCCAGCACAGAGGCTCTGGACTCGCCAGACCCCATCATGGTTAGGCCTTAAGTGCGTATAGCTTACATTCCAGTGCCCATATAAGTAAACACTGAGTTTCCATAAACAACTTCTTCAGCTCTTTTGTTTATTGCATCCAATATCTTGTGTCCTTTGATAAGTTTCAGGCCAGCTTGGCCACAGAAAATCCCGGCACACTTAAAAACAACTTTGACCAAAAAGCTTGACTGCAGATCCTCCAAAGTCAAATCTCTGCAGTCACTCGGCCACAATATCTTGATGAGAGAAAATCTTGACACGGACAATGCTGACATAGTCTCCCACATGAAAACTCAGCTGTGAAGACTCATGGATTGTCTCTCCCAAGCCTGTAACCTGTTCTCCCTCACTCTGCGCATCAAGAAAGCTGTGGCAATGGGTCAAGATGTCTCATCTCAAACCTTGATCACACTATGGGTGACACGGTGGCACAATGGTTCGCACTGCCACGTCACAGCTCCATGGACCCGGGTTCGATTCCCAGCTTCGGTCACTCTCTGTGTGGAGTTTGTACATTCTCTCTGTGTCTGCATGGGTTTCCTCCGGGTGCTCCGGTTTCCTCCCACACTCCAAGGATGTGCGGGTCAGATGCTTTGGCCATGCTAAATTGCCTCTTAGTGTCCCGGGATGCGAAGCTTAGAGGGATTAATGGGGTAAATAAGTGGGGTTACGGGGATAGGGCCTGGGTGGGATTGTTGTCAGTGCAGACTCGATGGTCCGAATGGTCTCCTTCTGCACTGTCGGGTTTCTATGAATCTGAATGACACCATGCTGGTTAGCAAATTCTGCTACCTTGGGTCCACAAGGGCAGACAATCTGATTCTTGAAGCAGGACTCGACACACTCATGAGGAAAGCAGCTACCACCTTAGGCTGACTCCCGAAACGGGCGTGGAAAATTAGCAAGCTGACACGGTTTGGGTTTTGAAATGCAATCATTATTGTGTCCTACTTGGCTTGCCATTGTCATGTGAACTCTGTCATTTCTGGGGGCAACCATGTTACGTTCAGTTTAATAAAGACATTACACTAGAAAGACTGCAGATTTTGAGCTCGTAACACGGTGTCAGCAATGGAGCTGAGATTGAGTTTTCAAAATCTGGAAGAGAGACTATTGTTGCTGACAGTGGAACATTGAAACGTTCCTACCTGCTAAAAGCTGTTAAAAAAAAAACACAGTAAGAAGTCTCACAACACCAGGTTAAAGTCCAACAGGTTTATTTGGTAGCAAATACCATAAGCTTTCGGAGCGCTGTCCTTCGTCAGATGGAGTGGAAATGTGCTCTCAAACAGGGCACAGTGACACAAAATCAAGTTACAGAATACTGATTAGAATGCGAATCAGTATTCTAATTCTAATTCTATTCAGAATTCTAATCAGTATTCTGTAACTTGATTTTGTCTGTTTGCACTGTTTGAGAGCACATTTCCACTCCATCTGACGAAGGAGCAGCGCTCTGAAAGCTTATGGTATTTGCTACCAAATAAACCTGTTGGACTTTAACCTGGTGTTGTGAGACTTCTTACTGTGTTCACCCCAGTCCAACACCAGCATCTCCACATCAAAAAAAACACAGGCAAGGAAAAGCTGAAGGATGCGTGTAAAATATTGGGTGAGACAAAAATGGCAGTAAATACAGGGTCTAGTGAAGCAATATATACCATACTACAGGTTGGTTCCGCCAAGTGCGATAAATGGTTTGTGACTGTTAGAATGATGACCGTAGAAGGCAGGCACGAATTGAACAAGAAGTGTCAGATAAACACAGGTGTATCATGTAACATTTACCTTCACAGACCTGTACAAAGTGGCTGAACATGGCAATCCAAAAATGAAGCCCTTGAAAGTAAGATTGAGGGGATATGATGGCACAATACTCATACTGAGAGTCTGAGGCCAACGCAATGGCAAGAATGAAGATCTGGCATTCCAGATCATTTACAATATGCTGCAGCCACTCGTCTCAGCTGGAGAATGTCTAAAGCTTGGACTGGTAATGCTAAACATGCCAATGGAGATTCACAATGTGTCGCAGCACACTAAATCATCCACTGCCGAACAGATCATAGATGAGTACAAAGATGTGTTCACAGGGGTTGAATGTCTACCAGGCGAATATTGTCTCTAAGTAGCTGAGAATGTGAGACCCATTCAGCTTCTGTCGAGAAGAGATTCAGTTACCCTCAAGTCAAGGCTAAAAAATAAGAAAGAGGAGTTGGAAAAGAGGAGAGTAATCAAGAAAATGACAAAAGCTACAGACTGGATTTGCAGCATAATAGCAGTGAAACAACCTGGAAAGCTGAGATTGTGCTTTGACTCAAGGGATCTAAATAAAGCGCTGAAGAGATCTCATTCCTCCATGCCGACCATCAGAGGCATTTTGCCACAACTTACCAAGGCAAAGATCTTTACTACCCAAGATACAGAAGATGAATACTGGCAAGTGAACCTGAATGAACGCAGCAGCCTTCTAACCACATTCTGGACACCGTTCAGGCGTGACAGATGGTTGCACATGCTGTTTAGCATTTCCGCATCTCCAGAAGAGTATCAATGCTGACAGCATGAGGTAGCCAGTGATCTTCCCAAAGTGTTAGCCATGGTGGGTAATCTGCTAGTCTATGGACATATGGAAGAATGCAGCCACAGCAACCTCTGCAAGACGTGCCGGATCATCGACACGGATGCCATCATCTCACGTGAGAACACCATCCACCAGGTACACGGTACCTACTCTTGCAACTCGGCCAACGTTGTCTACCTGATACGCTGCAGGAAAGGATGTCCCGAGGCATGGTACATTGGGGAAACCATGCAGATGCTACGACAACGGATGAATGAACACCGCTCGACAATCACCAGGCGAGACTGTTCTCTTCCTGTGGGGGAGCACTTCAGCGGTCACGGGCATTCAGCCTCTGATCTTCGGGTAAGCGTTCTCCAAGGCGGCCTTCACGACACATGACAGCGCAGAGTCGCTGAGCAGAAACTGATAGTCAAGTTCCGCACACATGAGGACGGCCTAAACCGGGATGTTGGGTTTATGTCACACTATCAGTAACCCCCACAGCTTGCCTTCTGGACTTGCAGAATCTCACTGGCTGTCCTGTCTGGAGACAATACACACCTCTTTAACCTATGCTTAATGCTCCCTCCACTCACATTGTCTGTATCTTTGAGACCTGGTTGGCTGTAGAGATTCGCATTCTAATCAGTATACTGTAACTTGATTTTGTGTCTCTGTGCCCTGTTTGAGAGCAGATTTCCACTCCACCTGACGAAGGAGCAGCGCTCCGAAAGCTAATGGTATTTGCTACCAAATAAACCTGTTGGACTTTAACCTGGTGTTGTTAAAACTCTTACTGTATGGAAGAAGCCATAGCTGACCATGATCAGAATTTATTACGACTGCAAGAGAGAGCCTGCTAGATAACCTGGAACTGAACATGAAAAACCTGCAATTGGAAATGCCTAACGCCAAATAAACAGGTCATTTATTGACATCAATAGTTCTTCAGCTGGATCCTGATAAGGTGAGAGCTGTAGCCGTGATGCAGAAACTAACAGATCTTAGGTGGATTGTCCACGCGACGCTGTCCCTTAGTGTCCCAGGATCTGTAGGTTAGGGGGATTAGCGGGGTAAATGTGTGGAGTTACGGGGATAGGGTGGAGGAAGAGGGCCTGGGTAAGATACTCATAAAATCATAGAACCCATTCAGTACAGAAGGAGGCCATTCGGCCCATCGAGCCTGCACCAACAGCAATCCCACATGAACTCAATGGGCCGAATGGCCTCTTTCTGTACTGTAGGGATTTTCTAATTCTCTGTGAATGCAGTGCAATTTACTGGATTTGTGAACTATTTTGCAAAATGTTTGCCGAATTTGGCATCGGAATATGAGCCATGATGCAAGCTCAGTGCCAAAGGATGGGCTGTAGTACTGGGGCACAGAACAAGAAGCAGCATTCACTAAAATCAAACACGTCGAGGTAACAGTGTCAATGCTGAGGTACGATGACATCAATGGTGATGCCACCTTGCAGAATGACACCAGCGAGACAGGTTTTGGAGCAACATTAATGCAGCAAGGACAACAGTCGCATTTGCATCCAGGGAATTACTGGAACAGATCAAGAACGAGTGCCTGGCTATTGTTTTGCCTGTGAGCATTTTCATCAATACTTGTTTGAGAGAGACAAAATGAAAGTCCGACACAAGACACTTCAAAGCATTTTTTTTTTCAAACTGCTACTATTGACTCCAAAGCATCTGCAAAGAACATTACTTCATTCACAGAGATATCATCTGGACGTGACATACAAGTAGGGCAAACAGATGTACATCGCTGATATGCTGTCAGGAGCAGCACTCCCCATGAAGGAAGCTGCGGATGCTACAACAGAGCGTGAATCCTTCAAATTCACTGGGAAGCAGCAGCACAACATACTCTGGGAGCAATTCCTCCAGCAGAGACTATGGGCCCTATTTTACCAAACATTCGCGCCCAGTAAAGTCGGGCGTCGGGCCTTTAACACGATCTGCACCAGAATCCGAGCAGATCGGGGTTTTACCGACACCCGATTCGGGCACGGGTCCGGTCCGCGCCCAAATCGGGCGGCCTGACGATTTAAATGCAATAGCATGCATTTAAATCGACTTAATGAACCGCGCGCCCAACTCTACCACCAAATCCCACTTTACCGTCTTCTGGTCCGCTCTGGATCCGCACGTAAGCGACCTGCAGAGTAAAAATCCGAAGCGGATTTCTATTCTGCAGGGGAACCTCCTCAACCATCCTCCTCGACTATCCTTCGCAGACCCCCCCGCTAACCAACCCGACAGACCGCCCCACCACCCCCCGCCCCCCCCCCGCCCTTCCCAGATCAGACCCCCCTGGGAGGCAGGTCCCATGGATGGGGGATATATATTTTGAAATATTTTCCCAATTTTTTGACTGTCAGGTTTTTAGTTCCTGCGATTATAATTTTAACATTATCTTCCAAAGGGGATTCCTCTAATTCTGTGCAATGTTCAGATGAAAACAAGATGAAAGGATCCAAGGCTGCTCCAGAGGCAGATTAGCTGCACCCAACGTTGTCCATGCAAATCACATTCATAAGTAGGGGCACATCTGCCATGGAATGTGAGAGAAGAGTTGCCAATACAAACTTCTTTTCACTATGGTTGATTTCCCAGATTTAGTAATCTCCTTGAATCTTATTTCCAACCAAGTTCCACCACGAGGACAATTCTTCCAAGTTCACCACATGACTCTGAACATTTGAGCATCTGGCTCATGGTTACAGGGACATCAACAATCCAGTTACAGATCACAAATGTATTATACAGGTCACTAATTGCTCACTAGGACACTGTAGTTTAATTACCTTTCCCATAGATAATTAGGCAGCACAAAGAAGATGCTACATTATTTTCAGTTTGCAAGATTCTCCCAAGTCCATCCTCCCCCCCCCCCCCCCCCCCCCCCGCCCCACCTCCTGCTCTCTGTTCTCTCTGCTGTTTTTCTCTTTCCCACCCGGGCGCGCTGCTTCAGCTTTTTTTTCGAACTGCGCATGCGCAGTTCAGAGCTCCGATCGTTCCGGCAGTGCTAAGCCCCGCCCACTGCGCGGATCGGACCGGAGCCGGCAAAAAGCGTATGGGCGCGCTGCAAAGAGGATTCCGGGCTCGGATCTCTATTACGCCCGGATCCAGCCCTTAGACTCCAAATGGTAAAATAGGCCCTGTTTGGTACTGGGGCACAGAACACAGAACAAGAAGCAGCATTCACTAAAATCAAACACGTCGAGGTAACAGTGTCAATGCTGAGGTACGATGACATCAATGATGCTGCCACCTTGCAGAATGACACCAGCGAGACAGGTTTTGGAGCAACATTAATGCAGCAAGGACAACAGTCGCATTTGCATCCAGGGAATTACTGGAACAGATCAAGAACGAGTGCTTGAACCTTATTTCCAACCAAGTTCCACCACGGGGACAATTCTTCCAAGTTCACCACATGACTCTGAACATTTGAGCACCTGGCTCATGGTTACAGGAACATCAACAATCCAGTTACAGATCACAAATGTATTACACAGGTCACTAATTGCTCACTAGGACACTGTAATTTAATTACCTTTCCCATAGATAATTAGGCAGCACAAAGAAGATGCTACATTATTTTGGGCGATTTGGGCGCGGACCGGACCCGTGCCCGAATCGGGTGTCGGTAAAGCCGCGATCTGCTCAGATTCTGGTGCAGATCGCGTTAAAGGCCCGACGCCCGACTTTACTGGGCGCGAATGTTTGGATGCTACAACAGAGCGTGAATCTTTCAGATTCACTATGTGTGGGATTTTCCGTGCAAACCACGGTGTTTCGCTGCGGTGGAGGCTGCCCACTATTGGCCGGTGGTGGGATTTTCTGGTCCCACCGTTGTCAATAGAGTTTCCCGTTGAATGTACCCCATGCAGCTGGGAAACCGGCGGGGTGTGCCATCAGTGGGACCGGAAGATCCCACCGGTGTGAACGGCCAGAAAGTTCCGGCTCTTGAATCTGACAGGCAAGTGCCTTGTTCAAATCAGGCAACTACCCAACTCGAAGTGCTGCAAGATGTAATGATAAAAGGATAGCTTGAGAGCATCACAGACACAACTGTGGTCACAAGGACATATTCGACATACCGAAGTGAAGTGACAGCCCAAGATGGCATCTTGTACAAAGGAATTAGAGCCATCATCCCCTAAGGAGATGAGAAAAGAACAATGGGAGAAATAGTAGAATGCCTGAAAGCACGCTTCATTCATTATGGCATTCCAAACATTGTGATGAGTGACATTAGCCCTCAGCTCACAAGTGAAGAATTCAGCCACTTCACAAAGGGTCAGGATATTCAACACTATACATTGGGCGGGATTTTACAGCTGCACTCGCCCCAAGACCAGCAAATCCTGCCCGAGGTCAATGGACATTTACATGGTCTGTGTCCCGCCCGTTACGATTCCTGGGCGGGACGGGAAAATTCCACCCATCATGTTCAAGTGTTGGATGGAAAAACTGAGGCAGAAACGGGGTTGTTTGGGTTTTGAAATGCAATCGTTACCAAATGTCGACATGGCTTTCTATAGTCATGTGACTTCTGCCACAAGGAACATCCGGGGTAAGCCATGTTACATTCGGTTCAAGAAAGATGTTACACTCGAAAGGCTGTAATCTTTGAGCTTGGAACAGACCCTTTGGACCATTTTTGGATTATTTCTCTTGAAAATTGAAACTCCAGAATATTACAGAAGCATGCATTTTATATATATATAGTGTTAAACCTCTCACCTGCCTTAATGGGAAAACCCCGATAGTATAATGGAAGTTGGTGCATAATTTAGAATTCCTTTTGGATCTTACACATTTAATACGACACTTCAGGCACACAAATAAAGACAAGAACATTACAGGTAATATCATTTTTATTTACCTTTTTTCTTGGACAATGAAAGTGACATATGTCTGAAAACAAGATGATTGATGATGGCTGGGTGTACAAAAGGTAACATAATGAGATTTTAGTCTCTCATAATTCTGGCAGATAATCAGGAAAGCAGATAGCTTGGAGCTCTCACTATACTTAGCATGATTTGATGATTATTAAAAGCATAAATGATCCAGAAAAAGAAAGTTATCTGACTAAATTTCCTGTCCTTTGACAATGAATGTGCAGAATACCCACAGATTATCTCTTACAACCACTGGCATTTGTTAGATGAAATGCACCTGTTAGACTGCAGTCGTCACCCTCTGGGTGGGTACACCCACCTTCAGGGTAAATCAATCTTGTATTGAAGGCCTCAAGCAGACATCCGGCACTTTAATTTACTTTAATTTAGTTTAGTTTAGTTATTAGTGTCGCAAGTAGGCTTATATTAACACTGCAATGAAGTTACTGTAAAAATCCCCTATTTGCCACACTTCAGCGCCTGTTCGGGTACGCTGTGGGAGAATTTAGCATTGCCGATGCACCTAACCAGCATGTCTTTTGGACTGTGGGGGGAAACCGGAGCACCCGGAGGAAATCCATGCAGACACGGGAAGAACGTGCAGACTCCACACAGACAGTGACCTAAGTCGGGAATCGAACCCAGGTTCCTGGCGTTTTGAGGGAGCAGTGCTAACCACCATGCCGCCGTGCCGCCCCCCCCCCCTTTATTTGCATATGCTAAGGGTCTAACACCTGTTTCAGGAGTGGGAACTGCATGTTGATGTTTGTGCTTGCAATGACCTGCACTTTCTGCAGCCACATTGGATGCTTCATGGGTCAGTCAGCACCCAAAAAGCAGGCAACCCGTAGCCAAACTTCCAGGCCCATCGATGTTTTAACGTAGGAACTAGCGAAGCTGTTCCAGGAAGTGATAACACTGGCATCCAGCCAATACAATGGAAAACAAATACAGGTATGGCCTCCCCCCACAAAACAGGAAAACCCAACCAACTAGCATCACATTAGTCCACACCTAATCATCAAGAAAGTGATGGAAGGTGTCGTGCTGATGCTAACAAGCAGCACTTACTCATCAATAAACTGCTCACTAATGTTCAGCTTGGTTTCTGCCAGGACCACTCATAGAACATAGAACATTACAGCGCAGTACAGGCCCTTCGGCCCTCGATGTTGCGCCGACCAGTGAAACCAATCTAAAGCCCATCTAACCTACACTATTCCAATATCATCCATATGTTTATCCAATAACCATTTGAATGCTCTTAATGTTGACGAGTCCACTACTGCTGCAGGCAGGGCATTCCACGCCCTTATTACTCTCTGAGTAAAGAACCTACCTCTAACATCTGTCCTATATCTATCACCCCTCAGTTCCAGACCTCATTGCAGCCTTGACCTAAACATAGACAAAAGAGAAGAATTCCACAGGTCAGGTGAGTGACTGCACTTGACATCAAGGCAGCGTTTGGCGGAGCATGACATTAGGAACCCGAACAACATTGAAGCTTGTGAGAATCAAGGAAAACTCTCCACTGGATGGAGTCAAACTGGGCACAAAGGAAAATGGTTGAGGTTGTTGGAAACCAATTATCTCTGCACCAGGACATATCACCAGGAGTTCCTCGGGGCAATGTACTAAGATCAATCATCATCAGCTGCTTCATCAATTACCTTCCCTTCCCCATAAAGTCGGCAGTAGTTTCCTACAATTGCCGTGTTTAGTTCCATTCATAACTCCTCAGATAATGAAGCAGTTTGCATGCAGCAAGACCTGGAAATTATTCAAATAGAAACATAGAAAATTGGAGCAACAGTAGTTCATTCGGCCCTTCGAGACTGCTTCGCTATTGAACATAAGAAATAGGAGCAGGAGTAGGCCATCTAGCCCCTTGAGCCTGCCCCGCCATTCAATAAGATCATGGCCGATCTGAAGTCGATCAGTTCCACTTACCCGCCTGATCCCCATAACCCCTAATTCCCTTACCGATCAGGAATCCATCTATCCATGATTTAAACATATTCAACGAGGTAGCCTCCACCACTTCAGTGGGCAGAGAATTCCAGAGATTCACCACCCTCTGAGAGAAGAAGTTCCTCCTCAACTCTGTCCTAAACTGACCCCCCTTTATTTTGAGGCTGTGCCCTCTAGTTCTAGCGTAATGATTGATTACGATCATGGTTGATCATCCAACTCACTAGCCTTTTCCCCATATCCTTTCATCACCATCGCGCAAGAGTTGTACCTAACTCCTTCATGAAATTAATTTTTTTTGAAGGTTGATAAGTGGTCAGTAGCATTTTCTGCCATACAAGTGGCAGGCAGTGACATCCTCCAACAAGAGACCCTTTCCTTTGACATTCCAATTCCAATGCTCTTCCTGCATTTAGTGGTGCACTAATGCAGACCTTTGTCTGTTTCCATAGCTAGTAGTTCCTGGAACAGGTCACTAGTCTATCACCAGGGATTTATATCATAGAAATCATAGAAACCCTACAGTGCAGAAGGAGGCCATTCGGCCCATCGAGTCTGCACCGACCACAATCCCACCCAGGCCCTACCCCCACATATTTACCCACCAATCCCTCTAACCTACGCATCCCAGGACTCCACGGGGCAATCTTTAACCTGGCCAATCAACCTAACCCGCACATCTTTGGACTTGTTTGAGGGGCATCACTCCACATCATCCTGGCTGACCAGGAGTCTCTCCTGCTTTCCTAGCATGGTGGCACAGTGGTGAGCAGTGCTGCCTCACAGTGCCAGGGACCCGGGTTCAATCCCGACCTCAGGTGACTGTCTGTGTGAAGTTAGCAAGTTCTCCCCATGGCTGCGTGGATTTCCTCTGGGTATTTTGGTTTCCTACCACGGTCCAAAGATGTGTAGGTTAGATGGATCAGCCATGGTAAATGTGTAGGGATACGAGGATGGAGTTGAGTCTGGATTAGATGCTCTTTTGGAGAGTTGGTGCAGACTCAATGGGCCGAATGGTCTCCTTCTGCACTGCAGGGATTTGATGGTTTTATGGTTATATGGTGATGCACGACAATCGAGCACGAGACACAAGGCTTCAGTAATTGAAGGCTTTTATTGTCTAACAATGGAACTATTTAAACACGAGTACACCATTCCAGACTGGAGGGGTCCCGCCCGAGCAGAGGGTCTTATACCTCTCCCAGGAGGCGGGGCCCGACTGGGGTGTGCCACAACAGCAACCACCACAGGTATATTAATCCCACAGTGTAAACACCCTAGCCCAACAACAACATTAGAACAACCCCACAGTGTGAACACCCTAGCCCAACAACAACATTAGAATAACCCCACAGTGGTAACCAACGATGGTTCACCACATTCACCCCTCCTTTAAGAACAAAGGCCGGCGGGGTGCGAAAACAGAATACATATATACAAAATCTACAAGTCCAGACGGTCTGGAGGACCGCACCGTCGTTGTGACCTCCTCAATACCGGCTGTGACACCGGAGCAGGTGCTTGCGGTGGCGTTCTCTCCAAAACAGCGTCCGGCTGTCCCCTCGAGGACTCACGGGCCGGTTGACCCTGATGAAGCGGTAGTGCAGGGGATCCCGGTACCTTCTGCGATGGCGCCGATCTCCGAGTCTCAGGCAAGCTGTACAGTGGAGTAAAACTGTTATGCACTGGTCCCGGTGCTGACCGCGCCACGTCCGGGGGAGAAATAAGAGATAGGGGATTCGTGACTGGGGGTATGGGAGCGACAGGAGTTGCTACGTCCCCTGCAGGCGCCAGGTCTCGGATCGAGACTGTGTCCTCTCGCCCGTCAGGATATGCCACATAGGCATACTGAGGGTTGGCGTGGAGGAGGTGGACCGGTTCGACCAAGGGGTCGGACTTGCGGGCCCTTACATGTCGCTGCAGAAGGACGGGTCCTGGGTACGTCAACCAGGCTGGTAAAGATATCCCCGAGGACGACTTCCGAGGGAATGAGAACATCCTCTCGTGGGGAGTAGCATTGGTTGCCGTACACAGGAGGGAGCGAATGGAGTGAAGCGCATTAGGGAGGACCTCCTGCCAATGGGAGACTGGAAAGCCTTTGGACTTCAGCGCCAATAGGACAGCCTTCCAGACTGTAGCATTCTCTCTCTCCACCTGTCCGTTGCCCCTAGGGTTGTAACTCGTGGTTCTACTAGAGGCAATCCCGTATGAGAGCAGGAATTGCCTCAAGTCGTTACTCATGAACGACGAGCCCCTGTCGCTATGTATATAGCAGGGGTACCCGAACAGGGTAAAAAGATCACGGAATGCCTTGATCACCGTGGCAGTCGACGTGTCCGCACAGGGGACAACAAACGGGAACCGGGAGTACTCGTCTATGATGTTAAGAAAGTACACGTTCCGGTCTGTTGAGGGAAGGGGGCCCTTAAAATCCACATTCAGTCTCTCGAAGGGGCGAGTGGCCTTGACCAAATGAGCCCGGTCAGGTCGGTAAAAGTGCGGTTTGCATTTCGCGCAAATCCGACAGCTCCTTGTTACTGACCTGACATCTTCCACCGAGTAGGGCAGGTTACGGGCTTTGATGAAGTGGTAGAGCCGAGTGACCCCAGGATGGCACAGGTCATTATGGAGGGCATTCAAGCGGTCCTCCTGCATAGTAGCGCATGTTCCGCGCGAGAGGGCATCCGAGGGCTCATTGAGTTTCCCTGGACAATACATAATATCGTAATTATAGGTGGAGAGCTCAATTCTCCACCACAAGATCTTGTCATTCTTGATCTTGCCCCTCTGCGTATTATTGAACATAAACGCCACGGACCGCTGGTCCGTGATCAGGGTGAACCGCTTCCCCGCCAGGTAATGGCGCCAGTGTCTGACGGCCTCCACAATAGCCTGGGCCTCCTTTTCCACCGCTGAATGCCGAATTTCGGGACCTTGAAGGGTGCGGGAAAAAAACGCGACGGGCCTGCCTGCCTGGTTTAGTGTGGCGGCCAGGGCGAAATCAGATGCATCACTTTCCACCTGAAAAGGGATGGATTCATCCACCGCGTGCATCGTGGCTTTCGCAATGTCACTTTTCAATGCCTTGAAGGCCAATTGGGCCTCTGGCGTGAGTGGAAAAGTCGTGGACTTAATAAGCGGACGGGCTTTGTCCGCGTAGTTGGGGACCCACTGCGCATAATAGGAGAAGAAGCCTAGGCATCTCCTCAGTGCTTTTGCGCTAGCGGGCAAAGGAAGTTCAGCAAGGGGGCGCATACGGTCGGGATCGGGGCCAATGACCCCGTTTTCCACTACGTATCCCAGGATGGCTAACCGGCGCGTACGGAATACACACTTCTCCCTGTTGTAGGTCAGATTCAGGCGAGATGCAGTGCGCAAAAAGTTCTGGAGATTTGTGTCATGGTCCTGCTGATCATGGCCGCAGATGGTGACATTATCCAGGTACGGGAAGGTAGCCCGCAGACCGTTCTGGTCCACCATTCGGTCCATAGCACGCTGGAAGACCGAGACCCCATTGGTGACACCAAATGGAACCCTAAGAAACTGATACAGACGACCATCCGCCTCAAAGGCCGTGTAATGTCGGTCCTCTGGGCGGATGGGGAGTTGGTGGTAGGCGGACTTAAGGTCTATGGTGGAGAACACCCGGTACTGCGCAATCTGATTGACCATATCAGATATGCGCGGGAGAGGATACGCATCCAGCTGCGTATATCGATTAATGGTCTGACTGTAGTCAATGACCATCCGGGGTTTGTTCCCGCTCTTAACCACCACGCCCTGTGCTCTCCATGGACTAACGCTGGGCTGTATGATCCCTTCTTTGACGAGCCGCTGAACCTCAGATCTGATGAAGATCCGATCTTCAGCACTGTAACGCCTACTTTTAGTAGCGATGGGCTTGCAGCCTGGTACCAGATTCTTAAATAAAGAGGGAGTGGTGATCTTTAGTGTGGAAAGATTGCATGCGGGGCGCTTTGGACAATTTGGAGGCTGCGGCTGATCCCCTACTGTCAGCGAAGGGAGTGGCCCACCGTACTGTAGGATCACACTCTTCATGTGGACCATAAAGTTTAGTCCGAGGAGAATTGGCGCGCAAAGATGCGGCAACATAAGGAGCCTGTATCGCTCGTAAATTGTGCCCTGCACTTCTAGAGTTACCACACAACGTCCTTGGATCGGTACAGACCGGGACCGTGATGCCATAGAAATTGTCTGTTTGGCAGGTAGAACCCGGAGTCCACACCTCTTTGCAGTGTCAGGGTGAATAAAGCTCTCAGTGCCCCCGCTGTCAAACAGACAATAAACAGTACGACCATTTACCTTAATGTTCATCATTGAACAGTCAAGCCTGTGGTGCTTAGCCTGGTCCAGGGTGATCGACGCCACCGTTGGCCCTTGGACGTCACTGCAGGCAGCCGAGGTTGATGCTGAGTCGCTCCTGGTCGTCGTCGACCAAGATGGCCGCCCCCATGAATCGCACATGGTTGAGGGCGCCAAGCGTAGCGACTCCTGGTGGTCATCCTCCTCCGACTCCGCCAACCACAATGGCGTCGTCCTGGGCTCGCACGTGGACGGACCTCGTGGGTACTGCGACGTCGATGGAGATGATCTCCGTTCTGGAGGGTCACAGGCTGCACTGCCGTTCTTGGGCTTCGATCTGCAGACTTTCGCGTAGTGCCCCTTTTTACCGCATTGATTACAGACCACCGCTTTAGCAGGACACTGTTGCCGTGGATGCTTGGCTCCTCCGCAGAAATAGCACCGCGGGCCGCCTGGGGCTGCCGCCGTCGTCGGGTCGATATGGGAGCGCGAGCCCGTGGGGCGAGGAGGGAATTGTGACTGCTCCTGCCACGTTGTCTCCACGTGGTCCTCCGGATACAGGGCCAAGCTCTTCGACGCCGCCTCCAGCATTTCAGCCATCTCCATAGCTTGGGTCAGGTTGAGATTCCCCTTCTCCAACAGCTTGAGCCGGATGTACGAAGACCCTACCCCTGCCACAAATGCATCTCGGGCGAGGTCGTACATGTACTGCTCAGCCGACACAGCTTTGCAGTCGCAGCCCCTGGCAAGCTGCAAGAGCTCATTGGCGTAATCCTCCATGGTTTCGCCCGACTGCCGACGTCGTGTAGCGAGGAGGTAACGAGCGTGGATCTCGTTGGGAGGTCTCGTGTAGCGCTTTTTCAAAAGCTCGAGGGCCCTCGGGTAAGTGGTGGCCGCACGAATCGCGAGGTAGACAGTGTCGCTTACCCTCGCATGGAGGACCTGGAGTCTGTCGTTATCCGTGGTGACTGCTGCAGAGGCTGCCAGGTAGTCCTCGAAACACTTCAGCCAGTGGTCGAAGGTGTTAGAGGCGCCGACCGCACGTGGATCCAGCGTCAGACGCTCTGGCTTTAGCATTTGTTCCATACTCTCCTTTCTGTCGAGAGTTTCGTGTTAGACAATAAAATTGATGCACGACAATCGAGCACGAGACACAAGGCTTCAGTAATTGAAGGCTTTTATTGTCTAACAATGGAATTATTTAAACACGAGTACACCATTCCAGACTGGAGGGGTCCCGCCTGAGCAGAGGGTCTTATACCTCTCCCAGGAGGCGGGGCCCGACTGGGATGTGCCACAACAGCAACCACCACAGGTATATTAATCCCACAGTGTGAACACCCTAGCCCAACAACAACATTAGAATAACCCCACAGTGGTAACCAACGATGGTTCACCACATATGGTACTGCCAGCCATTGGCATGCTTGGAAGGATTTGTTGTTTGCCACAATGGGCAGGAGTTTACGATCTCGCTCAGGCGACACCGGAAATTCCCGCCCAAGGTCAACAGAGATTTCCATTGTCGGACCCTCACCTGTGCCAATTCTGTGGCGGGCAAGGTGGTAGAGTTCCGGCCATCCAATCTGTTTGCCCACCTTACAAATGCACCTTTCTTGATCATCAGGTCCTGGAGCAGGACTCAAAGCCAGAGCTTCTGGCTCAGAGGCGGGGACACTGTCCACTGCACCACAAGATGCTCTTCAATAACATCATCATAGCCAAGTTCTCCACTATCAACATCTTGACAGTCACCCTTGACCAGAAACTTACCTGGGTAGGCTGCATAAATACGTAATTAAAATTCATTTTATGGAATGTGGGAGTGAATGGTTAGACCACATTTATTTCCCATCCCTAGTTCCCCATCAAAAGGTGGTCATGGACAATCACTGCAGTCCCTGAGGTGTAGGTACACCCATAGTGCTGTTAGGGAGGGAATTCCAGGATTTTGACCCAGCAACAGTGAAGGAACAGCAATATATTTCCAAGTCAGGAATGTGAGTTTCTTGAAGGGGAACGTACAAGTGGTGGTGTTCCCAAGTCCACAGTTGTCAGGACCCGCATCAAATACTGCCCGGTGGACATCCTGCTGATGAGGAGGTGGGGGAAGACAGTTACAAAGCACTCATTAAGAACTCTGCCACGTCTTCTGCATCCATGCATAAGTTACCTTATATATCTCTGATAAACCCCACTTTTTCCTTAGTTATTCTCTCGCTCTTAATGTATTAATAAAACATCTTTGGGGTTTCCTTGATTTTCCTGCCAATTGGGCCTCATTTGATGATTAATTTAGTATACCCTCCTTCCTCACGGCTATAATTGATAATATAACCACCAGTGTTTCACCCCCAACTCTTTTAGCCCTCTCCTTATCATGTCTGAACACCTTGAGGCTGTTGCCCCGGCAGGAATTGTGATGGCCTGCTGAATTGGACTTGAGGCAATTCTTGCTGGGCTTCAAACCCACTGCGAATCTCCTTGTCCACCGCATCAGCACCGATCAGGACTGTTAGACCAATGGGTGCATCACAGGAGGGTATTGAATTGAGATTCCAGCCCAATATGAAGGAGATAGTCATTGACTTCAGGAAGCGTAGTGGAGGGTATGCCCCTGTCTACATCAATGAGTAGAAATGGTTGAGATATCAACCTGTCCTGGTCCCCCCATGCCGACACGATAGTTAAGAAAGCCCACCAATGCTTCTACTTTCTCAGGAGATGAAGGAAATTTGGCATGTCTGCTACAATTCTCACCAACTTCTACAGATACACCATAGAAAGCAACCTTTCTGATTGTATCACTGCTTGGTATGGCTCTTGCTGTGCCCAAGACCGCAAGGAACTACAAAAGGTAGTGAATGTAGCCCAGTCCATCACTCAAAACAGCCTCCCATCCATTGATACCGTCTACATTTCCCGCTGCCTCAGAAGCAGCCAGCATAATTAAGGACTCCACGCGCCCTGGACATACTCTCTTCCACCTCCTTCCGTTGGGAAAAAGATACAAAAGGCTGAGATCATGTACCAACCATCTCAAAAACAGCTTCTTCCCTGCTGCCATCAGTCTTTTGAATGGACCTATCTCGCATTAAGTAGATTTTTCTCTACACCCTAGCTATGACTGTAACAATACATTCTGCACTTTCTCCTTTCCTTACTTTTTTATGGTATGCTTTGTCTGTATAGTGCGCAAGAAACAATACTTTTCACTGTATGCCAGTACATATGACAATAACAAATCAAATCAAAATAATGACATTGAAATGAGCAATTATGATTATTCATCAGATTCCCACCCGCTCTGATCAGAGACCTGATCGGTGCTGGTGCGGTGGACAGGGTGATTCACAGTGGTTTTGAAGCCCAGTAAGAATTGCCTCAAGTCCAATTCAGCAGTCCATCGCAATTCCTGCCGGGGCAACAGCCTCAAAGTGTTCAGACATGAAAAGGAGAGGGCTAAAAGAGTTGGGGGTGAAACACTGATGGTTATATTATCAATTATAGCCGTGAGGAAGGAGGGTATACTAAATTAATCATCAAATGAGGCCCAATTGGCAGGAAAATCAAGGAAACCCCAAAGATGTTTTATTAATACATTAAGAGCGAGAGAATAACTAAGGAAAAAGTGGGGTTTATCAGAGATATATAAGGTAACTTATGCATGGATGCAGAAGATGTGGCAGGGTTCTTAATGAGTGCTTTGTAACTGTCTTCACTAAGAAGAGGGATAATTCAGACATTCTAGTTGAAGAGAAGGTTTGTGAAATATTAGATACAATAAGAAGAAGCGCTGGAAGGACTGTCATGAATGAAGATGGATAAAGAACCAGGGTCAGATGGATTGTATCCCAGGCTATTGAAGAAAGCCAGGGAGGAAATAGCAGATATTCCAAAGGTAATTTTTCCATCTTCCCAAGGTCCAGGTGAAGTTCCAGAGGATTGGAGGTCTGCAAATATCCTACCATTGCTTAAAAAAGGTGCAAGGGGAAAGCCAAATAATTAGAGGCCAGTCATTCTGGCTTCAGTGCCGGGCAATTTATTAGAATCAATTCTGAGAGGCAGGATAAACCATCACTTCGAAAGAAACGGACTAATCAGGGATATTCAGCATGGTTTTGTTAAGGGAAAGTTGTGTCTTAGGAAATGACAAGGAGGATTGATGTGGGCAATACAGTGAAAAAAAAAGTTTACTTATTTGTCACAAGTAAGGCTTACATTAACACTGCGATGAAGTTACTGTGAAATTCCCCTAGTCACCACAGTCCGGCACCTGTTCGGGTCAATGCACCAAACCAGCACACAATGTGGGAGGAAATCGGAGCACCCAGAGGAAACCCTTGCAGACATGGGGAGAACATGCAAACTCCACAGAGACAGTGACCCAAGCCGAGAATCAAACCCGCTAGCGCTGTGAAGCAGCAGTGCTAACCACTGTGCTACCATGCCACCCCGTGCTGTGGATGCTGTCTACGTGAATTTTAGTGAGGCATTTAACAAGGTCCCACATGTCAGACTGGTCAAAACATTAAAAGCCGATGAGATGCAGGGGAATGTGGTGAGCTGGATCCAAAACTGGCTCAGTGACAAAAGATCAACAGATGCTTCTGCGAATGGAAAGTGGTTTTGAGTGGCGTTCCACAGGGCTCAGTCTTGGGGCCCTTGTTGTTTGTTGTACATATGAATGATTTGGACTTAAATGTGGGTGGCATAATTGGGAAATTTGATGATGACACAAAAATCAGCCGTGTAGTTGAGGAGAGCTGTCGACTCCAGAATGATATCAATGGTTTAGTTAAGTTGGGGGAGAAGAGGCAAATGGAATTCTATCTGGAGAAGTGTGACGCAATGTGTTTTGGGAGGGCAAACAGAGCAAGGGAATACTCCCTTGTGGTAGAGGAACCGAGAGATCTTGGAGTGCAATGCCCACATGCGCCTGAAGCTGGCAGGACAGGTAGACAAGGTGGTAAAGAAAGCATATGGATTGCTTTCCTTTATCGGACGAGGTATAGAATGCAAAAGCAGGGATGTAACGCTGGAACTGCATAAAACACTGGTTAGGCCTCAGCTGGAGTTTTACATACAGTTCTGGTCACCACGGAGATTGAATAAACTGAGATTGTTCTCCTTGGAAAGGCAGAGACTGAGGGGTGACCTGGAACAAGTTTATAAAATTATGAGGGGCACAGATAAGGTAAACAGTTGGAAGCTTTTTCCCAGGGCCAAAATGACAATCGCAAGGGGGCACAAGTTCAAGGTAAGGGGAGAAAGGTTCAGTAGAGATGTGCGGGGGAAGTTTTTTACACAGCGGGTGGAGGGCGGGGTGGGGCCTGGAATGCACTGCCAAGTGAGGTGGTTGAAGCAGATAGGTTAGCGACATTTAAGAATTTAAGACTTATCTGGATAGACACATGAACAGGCGGGGTATAGAGGGAAACTGGTGGTTGGTTCGGTAGGATAATGTGATCGGCGCAGGCCAGGTGGGCCGAAGGGCCTGTTCCTATGCTGTACTATTCTTTGTTCTTTGTTCACATTACAGGAAGGACATAATCGTTCCGGAGAGAGTACAGAAGAGATTGACACAAGAATATTTACAGGGTTTGAAAATTGCAGCTATGAGGAAAGATCGGGTGGGGTTCTCTTTGGAACAGGGGAGGCTGAGGGGTGACCTAATTGAGGCGTACAAAGCTGAGGGGCCTAGACAGAGTACACAGCAGAGATTTGTTTCCCCTAACAAAGAAGTCAATTACTAAGGGGAACAGAGTTAAGATGATTCGTAGACGAATTAGAGGGGATGGTGGGAAATTATTTTTCACCCAAAGGGTGGCAGTTGTCTGGAATTTGCTGCCTGGATTGGGGAATGAGGCAGAAACCCTTGACTCATTTAAACGCTACGTGAATCTTCACCCAAAGTGTTGCGACCTGCAAGGCTATAGACCGGCTGCAGGAAGGTGGGATTCGAATGGGTAGCTAGTTTTTTTCAGCCCGCAAAGAAATGATGGGCTGAATGGCCTCTTTCTGTGCAATATCTTTTTCATGGTTTCAGGAGGGGTCCAGCACTGACTGCAAATTCCCCACCAAGTCACAGATTCAGAAGTGTATTGTTCATGATTATCGCTAAATCAAAATTCTTGAACTCCCTGCTTAACAGCACAGTGGGAGTTCTTTCACCGCAGCGTCTGCAGGGGTTCACGAAGACATCCCATCCCCACCTTCACAAGGGCAATTAAGTAATGGGGAATAAACCCTACCAGGTTAACAAAATCCACAATGTATATACTTTATTTAGGGGGGTGTGTCCGGGAAGCTTTAGCAGGTTGGAAATACATTCTCTTCGCAATAGTTTTGTGATATATTAACATATGTATTAAAATAACATTCAACTTGGTTCAGGACACCCAGCACTCTTTCAGAACATGGTTGTGCCTTAAGTCTGAGGGCCTGAATCATTTATGTTGTGGCCAAGCAAAGTTAAATATGCACCTTGTGTACAGTATTGCTGGAGGTGCAGTTTTGTGCTTGTGTAGTAGCCAAAGGGACACTCTACCCTCTTTACCACGCTTTTAGCCTATAACACCCCCTCTGCTTTACAGCCATTGAACCTTAACTCTCAATTCCTTTACATTCCATTCAATCTTATAGAATAATCAGTGTAACTTGCATTTCATTGTAACGTGCACAATGTTTGACTCCTGAGGACTGTGTGATAATGAAAGAGGAATACCACCTGAATTAACATCATGTTCGAGATGGCGTTCCACATCGGGCTGCTTTGACAGGAGTTATGAATGGATCGGCGCTAGTTGTCACTACGGCGAGGCTATGCAACGCCCACATCCCGTGAATGAATAAAAGAAGACAGAAGCTTATTCTTCCATTACTGAAAGTTTCCCAGCTGAGCATCCAATTAGATTCTGAATGTCCTCAAATTTGCATTTCTATGAATCCACTGGGCATATTACCTGGCACATTTATTACCATTTGTGTGAGTCACTTAATATCAAGGTCTTCTCCGAGTTATCTTTTCTCTAAGCAACATTGAATGAGCTTCATTAAACCTTTCTTTGCACTTGGAGGAAACACACGCAGCACCGGGAGAACATGCAGACAGTGACCCAAGACGGGAATTGAATCCGGGTCCCTGGCGCTGTGAGGCAGCAGTGCTAACCACTGTGTCGCCGTGTCACCCTGCTAGTATTAAAGGAGTTGGGAAGAGGGAGGGGTGGGGAGAATGGGTGACCAACCTGCTCCAAGGAGACAGACTCGCACTTTAAATATTGTAATGAGGTTTCTGAGCCTCATTGATATGCAAAATGTATAATTTAATTGTGGATGGCCAGGTTTCTCTGAGAAGTTTGGGAAGTCAAGCACCTAAACTCAGGCCAAGACTGTCGTTTTCAAGAGGTAAAACTTGCTTGGGTGGCCCCTCACCATCAGATCCCAACGCCACTGCTCCTGAGTATTCATATCTCCCTTGATCATCCCCACAAGGCCTCCAAACCTTCACTCCAGTCTAGGATCTCCCCAACCTAGTCCCACTGAGATCTCCGCATCACCACTCCTCCCCCCCACTGAACCTTCTCCGCCATCCCAACCTTGGGATCAGCGTACTCAACCTTTCCCCGGACTCCAGGATCAGCACCCAACCCATCAGTCCAGGATTAAGGCCTCTCCCACCCGAACTCTGGTGAGACGGAACAAACCTGGCCCTGCGTCTTCCTCTTGTGGTACTCCCCATCCACTGTGAAGCCCAGCCTGTCATTCAGGGTGTCTCCTGGACGAGGAACTTATTGGTGATGCCACGCTGAATTTGTGGGAATGAAGTTCCTCAGTGTGTCGCAGATCCCCCAGCGTGCTGGGGATCCCCCTGTTCTGGGATTCCAGTAATCTACTGAATCTTGTGCTCCTGATGGATCAGATAAGTTAAAACATAGCTCAGGGAATCATTTCTGCACCCTCTCTAATACTTGCAGTCTTTCATAGAATCATAGAATCCCCACAGTGCAGAAGGAGGCCATTCGGCCCATCAAGTCTTCGCTGACCACAATCCCACCCAGGCTCTATCCCCATAGCCCTACTTATTTAACCCCCTAACACAAGGGGCAATTTATCATGGCCAATCAACCTAACGCGCACATCTTTGGAGTGTGGGAAAAAAAACTGGAGCACCCAGAGGAAACCCACGCAGACATGGGGAGAACGTGCAAACTCCACACAGACAGTGACCCAAGCTGGGAATCCGAACCTGGGTCCCTGGCGCTATGAGGCAGCAGCGCTAACCACTGTGCCACTGTGTATAGATTGTAAAAATGACACATGTGGTCTGGCCAGATAATTATACAGTCCTTGCTTAACCTCTTATATTGCAGTTCTAACATCTACATATCAGCATTCAGTTAGCATTTTTTTAAAGAGTGGCTCACGACATTGACTGAGGCAGAGTTACCTATGATTCCAAGGTCAGTTTCTAAACTCCTTTATTCTATTCCATTCATTTTGTACTTCAGCCACAGTTTGTTCAATTCGCTGCACGCACGGTACCAGTGTTAAAATTCAGCTGCCATCCGTGTGGCCATTTCCATAAACCATTTGAATCCCTCTACAAATCTTTGGCTGCATTTTGAATTTCTGTTGCACCATTTACATTAATGTTGTCTGCAAATCTTGAGAAATAAAACTGTTGGATTCAGAATCCAGATACAAATAAGGGGTAATGGAAGTCCGGGTGCCTACCTGCAAGGCCAGCACACACAGCCCTCTTCCCACTCTGACAAATCACCTCATATGGGTGGCACGATGACACAGTGGTTAGCACTGCTGCCTCACAACACCATGGACCTGGGTTCGATTCCCGGTTTGGGTTACTGTCTATGCAGGGTTTGCATGTTTTCTCCATGTCTGCATTTCCTCCGGGTGCTCCGGTTTCCTCCCACAATCTGAAAGATGTGCTGGTTAGGTGGATTGACCATGCTAAATTCTCCCTCAGTGTACCTAAGTATTAGTGTCACAAGTAGGCTTACATTAACATTGCAATGAAGTTATTGGGAAAACCCCCTAGTCGCCCCCCACTGGCGACTAGGGGGTTTTCCCAATAACTTCATTGCAATGTTAATGTAAGCCTACTTGTGACACTAATACTTAAACTTTTATGAGTCCCATCTATCATTGAGCCAATATTGTATTGGGTCTCACACTGTACCTGTAGTTTTTATGTGAAATTTCATAGAATCATAGAATCCTACAGTGCAGAAGGAGGCCATTCAGCCCATCGAGTCTGCACCGACCACAATCCCACCCAGGCCCTATCCCCGAAACCCCATATATTTACCCTGCTAATCCCACTAATCTATGCATCCCAGGACATACAAAGGGCAATTTAGCATGGCCAATCAACCTAACCCACACATCTTTGGACTTAATTGGACTTAAATTTAACTGAAAGCCTTCTGAAAGTCTGGATAAATTGTATTCCACACGGAGTTACACTATTTACTTTATCTGCCACATCCTCAATAAGAGTCAAAAACATTTGTCATCCATCATCTGCGACATCTAAACCTATCCCCAGGTCCTTCTATCTTCAAACTGAGCTTTGTGCACAGTCCTGGCAACACTATGATGGTGATTTAAACAAACAGACACCCAAGGCTGGAATCAAATCCAGGTTCCTGGCGCTGTGAGGCAGCAGTGTTAACCACTATGCCACCGCGCAGCTAATTCTTCTCAAGTTTCATGCCTACTTTCAATTAGAAACCAGTGACAAGCACCTTTCTCTGTCCTAACGGGAAATCAGACAATTCCATCCCTTAGCTATCCCCGTGTTTTTGTTTTGCTCCCTGCAAAATTAAAATCATAGAATCCCTACAATGCAGAAGAAAGCCATTCGGCCCATCGCTTCTGCACTGACCACAATCCCACCCAGGCTCTATCCACATTACCCCACGAATTTACCCTTCTAATCCCCTGACAGTAAGGGACAATTTAGCACAGCTAATCCACCTAACCTGCAGATCTTTGAGAGGTAGGCTTCAAGGTTAGCAAAGTTAGCCTCAAATTTAATTGTCCATCCCTAATTGCCCCAAGAGGGTGAGCTGGGCTGCTGCCTTCTTGGACCATTGTAGGCTATGTGGTGTAGGTACACCCAGAATGCTGTTAGAGAGGGAGTTCCAGGATTTTGACAGTAAAGGAAGGGCGATATACTTCCAAGTCAGGATGGTGCGTAGCTTTGAAGGGAATTTGCAGGTGGCGATGTTCTCATCCATCTACTGCCCTTGTCCTACTCGGTGGTAGAGGTTGTGGATTTGGAAGGTGCTGCCAAAGGAGCCATGGTGAGTTGCTGCAGTGCATCTTGTAGATGGTACACATTGTTGCACTGTGCATTGCTGGTGGAGGATGTGAATGTTTAAGGTGGTGGATGGGGTGCCAATCAATTATGCTGCTTTGTCCTGGATGGGGATGATCCTCTTGAATGTTGTTTGAGCCAGACTCAACCAGGCAAATTGTAATTATTCTATTGCACGTTAACTTGAGCCTTGTCGATAGTGAAAAGGCTTTGGGGAGCCAGGAGTTGAGTTACTCATTGCAAGATACCCAGCCTCTGACCTGCTCCTGTAACCATAGTATTTACATGGCTGGTCCAGTTCAGTTTCTGGTCAACAGTAACCCCTAGGATGTTTATGGTGGGGGATTCAGTGATGATAATGCCATTGAATGTCAAAGGGAAGTAGTCAGATTCTCTCTTGCTGGAGGTTGTCATTACCTGGTACTTATATGTGGTATGAATGTTAATTGCCTCTTTTCAGCCCAATCCTAAATGTTGTCTAGGTCAAACTACATATGGGCATGCATTGCTTCAATATCTAAAGGGTCCCAAATGGTGCTGAACATTATGCAAATTCAGTGCACTGAAAGGCCCTTTCTTGTCAAGAACATTTCTTGCATTCCCATTTATTTAATCATAAAATCATAGACTATATACAGTGCAGGAGGAGGCCATTCGGTCCATCAAATCTGCACTGACTTTCTGACAGATTATCCTACCCGGGCCCTATTCCTGTAGCCCCACGAATTTGCCTCACTAATCTCCCTAACCTACATATTGGCTCAAAGTGGAGAGGATCTCCAAGAAGATCGCGCATATCGACACAGATATCAAGTTTCGACAAAGATGCAAGAAAGCAGACAAGATACCGAAAGGACTACAGATCACGAACCCACTCAGGTCAACCTATAACACAGACTACGCTGAGAGACTTTGCCGTCACACCTCTCTCACACTCCTCAACCACCTCCTACAGCAGCTCTACAGCAGACATCGCAACCTGGAAACCAAGATAGAATCCATATTCTCAACTTGCGCTCAGGACGCAGACCAGCTGCGAAACACTACCAAGCAGACAAGACAATGGAACTACACCATCGACATGCACACCAAGAACAGGAAACATCACCACCAACAGCAACCAAGCCTCCCCCGGTACCACAGTAGAAAACAGTACCACTACAGGGAAGTCCATTTTCAACTTGTCGGACTACACACTTCAACCAAGCGAAATCGAAGTTCTCAGCCGAGGGCTCAATTTTTGCCCCACCACCATAATGGACTACATCAGTCTTGCAGCAGACACAGAGGAATTCATCAGGCGAAAGAGGCTGCGGGAGTACTTCCACAACCCCAAGAGGCCAACAGCGAACCCAACGAGACAGCCAATGAACCGGAACAGCCGACAGAGAGATCCACTGTGCAGCAACCGAAGAGGAAAGAGTCGAATTGGACTCCTCCAGCAGGCCGCTGCCTTCGACTCGACGTGTATGTCCAAGCCGTCAGGAGGTACGTCAATGCCAGATTCATCAGCCGCACTCACAAGACAGCCCCAAACATCACCCAAGCACAACGTAATGCCATCCGCGCTCTCAAGATCAACCGCAACATTGTCATCAAACCAGCAAAGGAGGGACCACCGTCATACTGAACAGAACGGATTACTGCAAAGAAGTGTACCAACAACTGAACAATGAAGAACACTACAGACAGTTACCCGCAGATCCGACCAAAGAACACACCCGTCAACTCAACAGACTGATCAAGAACTTTGATCCGGACATTCAGAGCACCCTCCGTGCTCTCATCCCACATACTCCCCGCGTTGGAGATCTCGACTGCCTCCCGAAGATACACAAGGTCAACACACCCAGCTGTTCCATCGTATCAGGCAATGGTTCTGTGTGAGAACTTCTTCAGATAAGGTTCTGTGTGAGAACTTCTTTGGCTACGTCAAGGGCATCCTGAAACCCATTGTACAAAGAACCTCCAGCTTTTGTCGTGACACTACGGACTTCCTACAGAAACTCAGCACACATGGAGCAGTTGAACCAGGAGCACTCCTCGTCACATTGGATGTCTCGGCGCTCTACATCAGCATCCCCCACGATGATGGCATTGCTGCAACGGCCTCAGTACTCAACACTGACAATTGCCAATCTCCAGACACGATTTTACAGCTCATTCGCTTCATCCTGGACCACAATGTCTTCACATTCAACAAACAGTTCTTCATCCAGACACACGGAACAGCCATGGGGACCAAATTCGCACCTTAAGATGCCAACATCTTCATGCACAGGTTCGAACAAGACTTCTTCACCGCACAGGACCTTCAACTAATGCTATAGACGAGATACATCGATGACATTTTCTTCCTTTGGATTCATGGCGAACAATCACTGAAACAACTATACGATGACATCAACAAGTTCCATCCCACCATTAGACTCACCTTGGACTACTCTCCAGAATGGGTTGCATTCTTGGACACACGCATCTCCATCAAGGACGGTCACCTCAGCACTTCACTGTACCACAGATAACCTCACGATGCTCCACTTCTCCAGCTTCCACCCTAAATACGTTAAAGAAGTCATCCCCTACAGACAAGCCCTCCATATATGCAGGATCTGCTCAGATGAGGAGGATCGCAAAAGACACCTACAGACACTGAAAGACGCCCTCATAAGAACAGGATATAGCACTCGACTCATCAATCGACAGTTCCGAGGCGCCTCAGCGAAAAACCATACCAGCTTCCTCAGAAGACAAACACGGGACACGGTGGACAGAGTACCCTTCGTCGTCCAGTACTTCCCCAGAGCAAATCAGGCTTCTCCGGAGCCTTCAACATATCATTGATGAAGGTGAACATCTCGCCAAGGCCATCCCCGCACTCCCACTACCTGCCTTCAAACAACCGCGCAACCTCAACCAGACCATTGTCCGCAGCAAACTACCCAGCCTTCAGGAGAACAGTGACCACGACACCACACAACCCTGCCACAACAATCTCTGCACGACATGCTGGATCATCAACATGGATGCCATCATCTCACATAAGAACACCATCCGCCAGGTACATGGTACATACTCTTGCGACTCGCCTAACGTTGTCTACCTGATACGCTGCAGGAAAGGATGTCCCGAGGCATGGTATATTGGCGAGACCATGCAGACGCTACGACAACGGATGAATGGACACCGCTCGACAATCACCAGGTAGGAGTGTTCCCTTCCTGTTGGGGAACACACTTCAGCAGTCAAGGGCATTCAGCCTCTGATCTTCGGGTAAGCGTTCTCCAAGGCGGCCTTCACGACACACGACAGCGCAGAGTCGCTGAGCAGAAACTGATAGCCAAGTTCCGCACACATGAGGACGGCCTCAACCAGGATCTTGGGTTCATGTCACACTATCTGTAACCCCCACGACTTGCCAGGACTTGCAAAATCTCACTAACTGTCCTGGCTTGAGACAATTCACACCTCTTTAACCTGTGCTTAACCCTCTCTCCACTCACATTGTCTGCACCTGTAAAGACCTGATTACCTGTTAAGACTCACATTCCAACCATTATCTTGTAAATTGAGTTTGTGTCTATATATGCCCTGTTTGTGAACACAATTCTTCACTTGCCTGATGAAGGAGTAGCGTTCTGAAAGCTCGTGCTACCAAATAAACCTGTTGGACTTTAACCTGGTATTGTGAGACTTCTTACTCTGCCTACCCCAGTCCAATGCCGGCATCTCCACATCGTGGCTACATATCGTGGGACACTAAGGGGCAATTTAGCATGGCCAATCCACCTAACCTGCACATCTTTGGCGTGTGGGAGGAAACCGGAGCACCCGGAGGAACTCCACGCAGACACGGGGAGAACGTGGAAACTCCACACTGTCACCCAAGGCCGGAATTGAACCCGAGTCCCTGGCGCTGTGAGGCAGCAGTGCTAACCACTGTGCCACCGTGCGGTAACTTGGCTACCTTTCAAACATTGGCAAATTATGTTCTGAGTCTCTGGAAATTTGTGCTTGACTATTTTCTACCCTTCTTTTAAGGGGGGTCATCAAAAGCTGTAGTGTTTACATTATCTCCTTGAGTTTTATTTCCCCTGACGATTGTGACTTCTGTTGGCGTAAGTCTTCATGAACGCCTCCACTGACTCCTACAAGTGTCAAAATAAACAAAGCTTCCCCTCCTTGATCATTACATGCTGATCTTTGCTGGGAGTGTGTCTGAGCATCAGTTGAGTGCAGGCCCAGTCTAGACCGTGATCTCTTGCCATCCTGGATCCCCTGCCCGCCCACCTCCTCCGATAACCTGTTAATGCCCAGCTTTAAAATTCACACACAGCGAGAGATCAGAGAGCAACTTCACTTCCGGCATTTAGTCATAACTAAAGTAGCTTAAATTTCGGCATCAACTTTTATGATGTTCATTAGCTTACGACATCTCTGATTTTAATGTTTACCTTTCAGTCAATGATTTGATTTGACATTTGATTTGATTTATTATTGTCACATGCATTGGGATACAGTGAAAAGTATTGTTTCTTGCTCGCTGTACAAACAAAGCATACCGTTCATAGAGTACATGGGGAGAAGCAAAGGAGAGGATGAAGAATATATATAGTGTCATAGATAGGGTGCAGAGAAAGATCAACATAATATATGGTAGGTGCATTTAAAAGTCTGATGGCAGCAGGGAAGAAGCTGTTCTTGAGTCAGTTGGTACATGATCTCAGACTTTTGTATCTTCTTCCCGACGGAAGAAGGTGGAAGAGAGAATGTCCAGGGTATGTGGGCTTCTTGATTATGCTGGCTGCTTTCCCCAGGCAGTGGGAAGTGTAGACAGTCAATGGATGGGAGGCTCAGATGCCACGTAGATGAAGGACATCAGTATTCTGAAGGACGAGCGAGTATCCTCTATAAAAGATAGGCCACGAAAAAGGTACTTGGCCTTAATTGAGTTAAAATGTGTATATCAGTCTGTTCTTCCCAGAGTGATGTGCGTCCAACGATGAAACACTTATCTGTATTCAGCATTCCTGACAAATTGAATGTATCAGCTTTTTTACTGCAGGTTTCTTCTCAGCGTGAGGAAGACATTGTGCGAGCGCTGATGGAGACCTGGTGCCAAATTTATATCGGAGATGACAAGTGCTCTCAACACATGACCAGGAAACTTGCTACAGAGATGCAGACGGTGACAGTTTGCCACCCAGCAGCATGTCTATGGGTTCCGTGGCTTCTCAGATTACTGGACTACCTATATAGATCCAGGGACCCGAAACCTCAGTGGCTCTGCAACCTGGGAAACGGGGGGAATTAATTAATAAACCAGCTCAGAAACAGCACAAGTGCAAGAGCTTGCAGTTTCCCGCACAAGAAATGAGTGAAAATCTCTATGGTTTCTACCACTTGAGTCTACATTGGCCTTTGCTCCTGGAGTCAAAGTTAACCCTTGGTGATAATATAAGACTGACTTTAACAGATCAGGCACTTGTTGTACATCTCTCTTCAATTTTCCTTTCCATTGAAGTCAATGGAACTGAAAATTGGAAGAGCTGCGTGTATACTGGGCAGTTGATTCAATATCACCTATTTTAGATGATTGGCAAAAGGTAAATGAACCCCTCTCTGTCTGCAGCCTCATGGCAGAATGACTAAGCAGTCTCCCAGTGGCCTGCTAATCGGCCCTGGCTGTTCATGTTATTATCAAAGAAAAAGAAATATATATCTCCAATCTATAAAAAGTCTGCAAGGCAATCCAGCTGCTTTTTAAACATTATGCATCCATGAATTGATTGCTGAACCCACTCTTATTGATATGATGTTTTGTATTTTGAACTGTACATAGACCTCATGAATTGTTCCCATTAATTCTGTGTTTTTAATTTCATGCAGTGTTTTATGTTTTTGTGACTGCAGGAGAACGTAACTAGTTGTGGTGTGAATCCTGTGTGCAGAGTTTATTGGGTGGGTGGGCTGGAGTGCAGAAGACATTCGGATGAAGGGCGAAGAATTCTGACCAAGGATAGCATCAGTGGGACTCATATATTGGACATTTTATTAATGAAAAGGAAGAATGACACAAGAATACAAACACACACATACACGCACACATACTGACATGTCAGGACATGTCATTAAGCAGGTGGCCCAGAATTATTACACCCCAGAGATGCAATAAAAGGGGGGCTGTGGGTGTACTCCTGAGGGGGCTGGGTGGGTTGCCTCTGTATGTGCATACTTTGATTTGATTTGATATTGTCACATGTATTAGTATACAGGGAAAAGTATTGTTTCTTGCACGCTATACAGACAAAGCATACTGTACATAGGGAAGGAAGGAAGAGATTGCAGGATGAAGTGTTACAGTCATAGCTAGGGTGTAGAGAAAGATCAATTTGATGCCAGGTGGGCCCATTCAAAAGTTTGATGGCAGCAGGAAAGAAGCTGTTTTTGAGTCGGTTGCTTCGTGTCCTCAGACTTTTGTATCATTTTCCCGATGGAAGAAGGTGGAAGAGAGTATGCCCAGGGTGCAAGGGGTCCTTAATTATGCTGGCTGTTTTCTCAAATGGGAAGTGTAGACAGTGTCAATGGATGGGAGGCTGGTTTGCGTGATGGACTGGGCTTTATTCATGACCCTTTGTAATTTATTGTGGTCTTGGGCAGAGCAGGAGCCATACCAAGCTGTGATACAACCGAAAAGAATGCTTTCTATGGAGTATTTGTAGAGGTTGATGAGAGTTGTAGCTGACATGCCAAATTTCCTTAGTCTTCTGAGAAAGTAGAGGCGTTGCTGAGCTTTCTTATCCATAGCGTCCACATGGAGGGACCAGGATAGGTTGTTGGTGATCTGGACACCTAAAAGCTTGAAGCACTCGACCATTTCTACTTCGTCTCCATTGATGTAGACAGGGGCATGTCCTCCACTATGCTTCCTTAATTTTGTTGACATTGAGGGAGAGATTATTGTCATTGCACCAGTTCACCAGATCTATCTCTTTCCTGTACTCTGTCTCGTCAGTGTTTGAGATCCAACCCACAACTGTGGTGTCATCAGCAAACTTGAAAAGCGAGTTGGAGGGGAATTTGGCCACACAGTCAGAGGTGTAAGGGAGTATAGTAAGGGGCTGAGGACACAACCCTGTGGGGCACCTGTGTTGAGGATGATCGTGGAGGAGGTTTTGTTGCCTATCCTTACTGACTGAAGTCTGTCGGTTAGAAAGTCTAGGATCCAGTCGCAGAGGGAGGAGCGAAGCCTCAGGCTATGAAGTTTGGAGATGAGTCTCGTAGGAAGAATGGTTTTAAAGGCTGACATGTAGTCTATGAATTGGAGTCTGACGTAGGTCTCTTTGTTATCAAGGTGTTCCAGGGTTGTGTGCAGGGCCAGGGAGATGGCCTCTGCTGTGGACCTGTTGCGGCGATAAGTGAACTGTAGTAGATCCAGGCAATCTGGGAGGCCGTAATTGATTCGTACCATGACTAACCTTTCGAAGCACTTCATAATGATGGATGTCCGAGCCACCGGATGATAGTCATTAAGGCACGCTGCCTGGCTTTCCTTAGCTACCGGGATGATGGTCATCTTCTTGAAGCAGATAGGGACCTCAGATTGTTGTAAAGAGAGGTTGAAGATGTCTGTGAATACCCCCACCAGCTGGTCCGCACAGGATCTCAGAGCTCATCCGGATATCCATCTGGGCCAGTCGCTTTCTGTGCGTTGACTTTTGAGAAAGCTGCTCTGACGTCAACAATGGTGACTTTGGATATAGGTTTGTCCACGGCTTCCAGGATGGAGGGTGTGCTCTCACTGACCTCTTGCTCCAAATGGGTATAGAATGTACTGAGCTCATCGGGGATGAGCCTCAAGATCGGAAGGGGTGAGGTCTACATGGGGCATGGGGACATCAACAGTGATGGGTTCAAGGGGAAGGGTCAGGAACATCCAAGACAATGGAATCCAGTGTTATTGAGGAAGGCTGGAGAATCAGTGGAAGAGTTCGACCTGCACATTGTGAGGCTCCAGGAAGATCGGATGGGGGGACCTGAACTCTGACAGGGTTGAAGCTAGTCTCAAAGTAAAAATGCAGCACCACTGTCCATAGAATTCCTGCAGTGCAGAAAAAGGACGTTTGGCCTATCAAGTCTGCACCGACTCACTGAAAGAGCATCCTGCCGAGGCCCTCCCCTCTGCCTTATCCCCGTAAACCTGTGCATGACTAATCCACCTAACCTACACATCTTGGGAGACTAAGGGGCAACTTAGCATAGCTAATCCACTTAACCTGCGCATCTTTGGACTGTGGGAGGAAACCGGAGTACCCAGAGGAAATCCACGCAGATACGGGGAGAATGTGAAAATTCCACACAGACAGTCACCCAAGGCAAGAAGTGAACCCAGGTCCTTGGTGTTGTGAGGCAGCAGTGCTAATCACTGTGCCACTTTCTGGTAATGATTGGGAGATCTACTCTAGTTACTGATTCCTCTTTAATCTGTTGGAACTACCTGTCCACAGGAAGGAGGATTAAATAATGGAGCCTGTGCTCAATGCTGCCTTCTTGATGACAGTGATCCGATTGAGGAGGGGAAGTGTCCCGGGTTGCCTCTCACAGCTTTGAGAGGAGGCTCAGCCTGAGGACCCTGGGCCCAGGGAGCCCTAGCGAGACACTGAGGATGGGAGTGTCACATTCATCCCAGAGCGGTCACCAAGGATTAACAGAAGATGCCATTCCTATCTGGAGATGAGTGAGAGACAATGCCACACACGTCTATGATTGTCAAGGAATGTGGTGGCTCATATTTCCATATTCCGCAGAAGGAACTAATAACATATGGACTGAGAGGAAATCCCTTCCTGTGCTTCTGTGGCTCACCGCTGCACTCAATTTGTTTTCCAGCAAGATGTTGTAGGGATCCATAGGGAACCCATGTCTCAGTCCTCAGTCCTAACTGCATCAAGGGTATAGTAAAGTTCATCATTTTGTAAAGTTCACACTGGATGAAGCGAGCCAAGCTGCTAGATTCCTAGGTTTCATAACAATTTCTGGCTTCCATAGAGTACAGGATGCGATCGATTGCACATATGTGGCTTTGAGAGTTCCATATCAGCAACCCCCAATGGGCATTAACAGGAAACTGTTCCACTGCCTAAAAGTTCAACTGGTGTATGATCATCAGAATCACATCATGCATGTTTGTGCCAGGTACCCTGGGAGTTCTCATGACTCATACATCCTGAGGCACTCCCAGCCATAGAAAATAGGAGCAGGAGTAGGCCATTCGCCCCTTTGAACCTGCTCTGCCAATCAATATGATCATGGTTGATCCTCTCTCTCAACACTGTACTCCTGCACTCGCCCCATACCCCTTGATGCCTTTAGAGTCAAGAAACTTACCTATTTCCTTAAATGTATTCTATGATTTGGCCTTCATAGCCGCTGTGACAGAGAATTCCACAGGTTCACCACCCTCTAAGTGAAGAGGTTTCTCCTCATTCCTAAACGGCCTACCCTGTATCCTGAGACCGTGACCCCTTGTTCTACACCTCCCCCCACAATCTGCATCCTCCTGCCAGGGGAAACATCATCCCTGCATCAAGTCTCAGCGGCCCTGTCCGAATTTTATACGTTTCAACGAGATCCCCTCTCATTCTTCTAAACTCCAGTGAATATAGGCCCAGTCGACCCAATCTCTCCTCACACGGCAATCCTGCCATCCCACGAATCAGTCTGGTGAACATTCGCTGCACTCCCTCTATTGCGAGTATATCCTTTCTTTGATAAGGAGGTCAAAACTGCACACAATACTCCAGGTATGATTTCACCAAGGCCCTGTACAGCTGCATTAAGGCATCCTCATTCCTGTGCTCAAGTCCTCTTGCAATGAAGGCCAACATATTAACTGCTTGCTGTACCTGCATGCTTGCTTTCAGAGATTTTCCATTTTACCTCCAGACATAGGAATTGATATCAAGAGCAGAATGCGTAGCTTCAAAGTGAGCACTGAATTGTGGCTTTATCCAAATGTTCCCCATCGCTAACCTCACCTTATCTGGAGCTTACACTTGGCCTTCACTCCTTGCTTGAAAAACTCTATGTTATCGACTATTAACTTATTATAATTAGATGAGAATCTCTTCCTGGGAAATGGACACAGGGAATGCCCTTTACTGTGGATGAAAATCCATATCATTCTATCGCCACACTTTAAGCAGCCGAATGAACAAGCTGGAAATGTGTGTTGACCGCACATCAGTGGAAGTCTGGGATGGATTGTGATTGCTCAGCAGGCCTTACTGCCCAAGTTAGTCCTTCAAGACTCATTGCTGTGATGAAATCCTACAAGGCTCCTTGATTTGATTTATTATTGTCACATATATTAGCATACAGTGAAAAGTATTGTTTCTTGCACACTCTGCAGACAAAACATACTATTCATAGGGTTCATAGGGGAGAAGGAAAGGAGAAGGTGCAGAATGTAATGTTACAGTTGTATCTAGGGTGTAGAGAAAGCTTCATATATGGTAGGTCCATTCAAAAGTCTGACAGCAGCCGGGAAGAAGCTGTTCTTGAGTCTGTTGGTACATGACCTCAGACTTTTGTATCTTTTTCCCTATGGAAGAAGGTGGAAGAGAGTATGTCCGGGGTGCATGGGGTCCTTGATTATGCTGGCTGCTTTTCCGAAGCACGTATAAATGGAGTCAATGGATGGGAGGCTGGTTTGCGTGACGGACCAGGCTACGTTCACAACCCTTTGTAGTTTCTTGCAGTCTTGGAAAGAGCAGGAGCCACACCAAGCTTTGATACATCTGGAAAGGATGCTTTCTATGGTGCATCTGTAGAAATTGGTGAGAGTCGTAGTGGACATGCTGAATTTCCTTAGCCTCCTGAGAAAGTAGAGGTGTTGGTGGGCTTGCTTAACTATAGCATCAACATGGAGGGACCAGGACAGGTTGTTGGTGATCTGGACACCTAGAAACCTGAAGCTTCCGAGCATTTCTACTTCATCACCATTGTTGTAGACAGGGGCATGTCCTCCACTGCGCTTCCTCAAGTCTATCTCCTTCGTTTAACTGACATTAATGGAGAGATTATTGCCATCGTATCATTTCACCAGATTCTCTATCTCTTCCCGTCATCTTGTCATCGTACTCCTGGCCTCCATGAAATCATCTGATGACATGAATGCCCTGCTTCAGGGAAATAAAAGAGAAATGTTGAAGGGGAAAGACTGGGGCAGATCCAATTTGACTTAAAATTGTTGCTCCCCTTCAAGTTCAGTCAATGAAGGTGTGATCCTGATCTTGGGTCGCATCGGACATATGAGAACCAACATTCTAAACCTTTACAACACCAAGAAAAAGGTTTTCACAGCCCCATCTCTACAAACCTACAGAGATAAGAATGTACCAAAAGATGTGCTGGTTAGGTGCATTGGCCATGCTAAATTCTCCCTCAGTGTATCCGAACAGGCGCCAGAGTGTGGCGACAAGGCGATTTTCAAAGTAACTTCATTGCAGTGTTAAGTAAGCCTACTTGTGACACTAATAAATAAATAAATGAACGATATATTTTACTAAAAGATTGAGCAAATATATCATGAATATCAGCGTATTAGAGTAAAGTGAATTCTTTGTGTATGTAACATGTAGTGAGAATAAAGGCATGAGTTTGAAAGATAAAGGATAAATTTAGCACTGGCGCTGAACATTGGTTCAAGAGATTTGCACATAATGAGGGAGACATTTCAGAACCAACATTTTCTTTAATTAGGTCAGTTAGAGGAGAGAGCGGAAAGGAGAAACCACAAGCTGATTACACATTACACCACGGCACAACATCATTGCTATTAATGAGCATGCTTATCCTCTGAAAGAAACTGTGATGGTGCCCAGACAGCTCATGCCAGTACATCACGCCTGGTTCTTCACAGGGAAGTAACTATCCAACTCTAACTGAGGTCACCCACCATTCTCAGAGCTGATACAGTTTCTGGTCCTTTCATCTGGGTAAATGCGCATCCCACTATGACAAATGAGGGCCCACCCTTAAAGCATCGCAATCCAGAGTTTTAAAGTTTATTTATTAGCGTTACAAGTAGGCTTACATTAACACTTCAATGAAGTTACTGTGAAAATACCCTAGTCGCCACACTGCGGCGCCTGTTCAGGTACACTGAGGGAGAATTTAGTATAGCCAATTCAACTAACCAGTACATCTTTCAGACTGTGGGAGGAAACCGGAGCACCTGGAGGAAACCCACGCAGATATGGGGAGAATGTGCAGACTCCGCACAGACAGTCACCCAAGTTGGGAATCGAACCCGGGTTCTGGCACTGTGAGGCAGCGGTCTCACCAAGTGTGCCACCGTGGTGTGCCAAAAGGCATGGAGCAGGAGATCTCATTGTGTTGCTCATAACATAAAGAAAGCAAAGGACTCGTGGAAGTTTTTCAATTCTTGAACCAAACCATTGCTGAGCACTTCATGGGATTTGGTGCTCTGCTGCATATTACATCTGAAATAGGAGTATGGTAGGACAGAGAACCCTTGATTGTGAAGACCCATGTCAGCACGAGATAACAGTTCCTTCAACATTTTTCAAACAAGATTTCAAATGTAACTTTAGAAGGAAAGCTTGAAGGGTGGAATTTTACCATCCCGCCCACTATGATTCCTGTGGATTTTCTGGTCTTGGGGCGAGCGCGACCGGAAAATCTCACCAGAAGTTTTTGATGGACAGATATCTCTAGTTGTTGTTGTTCATCTTGCACTCATCAGAACAATTTGTGAGAATACCAAAATGTGCAGGGAACAACAATTCATGAGAAGAGAGCACTGATTGGTTGATAAGTGGACGCTGACTGGTAGGGGCTTTGCCATGGAGAATGCAACAGTCAACTAAATACTGACAGTTAACTGTCAAGCTTTGTCCAAATTGAAACCAGGCAGGTTGACTTTGATTGGCCAAGGCACTGTCCTGGGGAATGAACCTGAGAATAGCTGTCACCTTTGTTTAACTGCAATAGGCGCATGTACGGTTTAATTTTTTTATGTTGGTCAGGCCTACGTGCATGACCAACGGACCAACGGGACTTGCAGCTCAAGGCAAAGGCCCCATGCGCCCCCACAAAAAGCAAAAACTCCAAAAGGACGCAAAGTTCTGGGAGCAGTGAGAGAGACAGAGTTTAAACAAAATGGCATATGGTGTTCTGAAAATCACAATATTGAAACCATGCCAATAACTTGTATCTATAGTTACATTTAGCTAATGCCCAGATATGAGATTAGCATTATGCTGAGACTTCTGTCCTACACTTCTCCTCTTTCCTTTTTAATTATGTTATCGCTTTTTCCTCAAACTTCATTTTTTTTACCTGAGGTATAGTACTCAAAATATTAATACAAAAGCAAAATACTGCAGATGCTGGAAAGTTAGTTCAAGTTAATTTATTAGTCACAAGTAGGCTTACATTCACCCTGTAATGAAGTTACTGCGAAAATCCCCTAGTCGCTACACTCGGCGCCTGCTCTGGTACGTTGAGGGGGAATTTAACATGGCCAATGCACCTAACCGGCACTATTTGAACTTTGGGAGGAGACTGCAGCACCTGGAGGAAGCCCACACAGACACGGGGAGAATGTGCAAACTCTACACCGACTATATGACCCAAGCTGGGAGTCGAACCCAGGTCGCTGGCGCTGTGAGGCAGCAGTGCTAACCACTGTGCCACCGTAACGCCCCAAAACCTGAAACTTGGACATATGAAGATAAAATGCTGGAAAAACCCAGATAATCAGGCAGCATTTGTGGAGGGAAACAGTCGACATTCATGTTGAAACATTTGCGTTTCAAAATATTAAATCTTGTGTGAACTGGATAAATTATTTGTGAACTGTGTTTTTCAGGAAGTCAAGGCTCCCTTTACACAGTTTATATTTATATTGTATTATTAACATTGTTCCACATCAATGGCCCAGGTTTTGCAATAGCTGGAACTGAAGCTACCAGTGCTCAGTATTATTATGGTGGGAATCAGATTTTTGGTATCCACGCATGTGCACAGTAAAACATGGAAACCCCGTTTCCCGATTCTCTCCGGATTTTCCACCCGCGATGCCATTCTCTCTGATGGCTAAAAATCTCCCCAGTAAAGTCTTTTGCTAGAGGACAGTTCAGAGAAAATAGGCGCTGTCCCTCAGAATTTATTTATAGAATAGAAGTGCGCCGTGTCATAAAAAAGGTTGGGAACCGGTGATCTAGGCCCCTCTTCATTTTGAACTCCACTGACAAATCTCTTCTCTCAACCTTCTCTTCTCTCAGGAGAAGAGCCTCAGCTACTTATATCCATCCTCTTAACTGAAGTCTCTAGTAAGGAAAGACTTACTAGAGAGACTTACACAGACTTACACAGTTTAACACCAGTGGTAGACAAGGCTTTGGATACAATAATTGGGGCTTTTGGGGCGGCACAGCGGCACAGTGGTTAGCACTGCTGCCTCACAGCACCAGGGACCCTGGCTTGGGTCACTGTCTGTGCAGAGTCTGCACGCTCTCCTCGTGTCTGTGTGGGTTTCCTCCAGGTGCTCCGGTTTCCTCCCACAGTCCAAAGATGTGTGGGTTAGGTGGATTGGCCATGCTAAATTGCCCCTTAGTGTCAGTGGGACTAACTGGGGTAAATGCATGGGGTTGTAGGGATAGGGCCTGGGTGGGATTGTGATCGGTGCAGACTTGATGGGCCAAATGGCCTCCTTCTGCACTGTAGGATTCTATGAAAAATCAACTGGCACTTGGAAAAGTTTGAGGTAACTAAAATAGCCAGCATGGATTTGTAGAAGGCAGATCATATTTGACTAATTAATTTTTTGATGAAGTGACAGAGAATGTTGATGGAAAAAATATAGTGGATGTTGTCTAGATGGATTTTAAGAAAGTGCTTTAAGACCACATAAAAGGCTGGTTAACAAAATTGTAGTTCATGAAATAAGAAATGTTTGTGTTAAAGTTAGTTTATCAGTGTTACAAGTAGGCTTACATTAACACTACAATGAAGTTACTGTGAAAATCCCCGAGTCGCCATGCTCCGGCGTCTGTTAGCATACACTGAAGGAGAATTTAGCATGGCCAATGCACCTAACCAGCACATCTTTCGGACTGTGGGAGGAAATCGGAACACCCGAAACTCACGCAGACATGGGGAGAAGATGCAAACTCCACACAGACAGTGACCCAAGCTGGAAATCGAACTCAGGTTGCTGGTGATGTGAGGTAGCAATGCTAACACTGTGCCATTGTGCCACTGTGCCACCCTTGGATGCCCTTAGCTTGGACTAAAAAGGTGTTAGACCAGAAAACTGTGAGCTTTTGATAAATGGTTCTTTCCAGATTGGAGAGTGATAAACAGGAATGTTCCCCAAGGGTCAGTGCTTTCTACAAATATGTAAATGAATTAGATTTGGAATGCAGAAAAAAGGTTCAAAATTTGCCAATGATACCAAACTTGGAAGTGCGGCAAAGAGTGAGGATTATCCAAACTGACTGCAATAGGAGATCTATATGCTCATAGAATGGACAGGGCAGATGGAATTTAATAAGTTTTTTTATTAATAAGTTTTTATTTATTTTATTAGTGTCACAAGTAGGCTTACATTAACACTGCAATGAAGTTACTGTGAAAATCCCCTAATTAAAGAGAAGTGTGAGGTTATGTATTTTGGCAAAAGACATAGGGGGAGGGAATATTGGCTCAGTGCAACACATTACTAAAGGGTGTGCAGGGACCAAGGGATCTTGGGGTTCATGTGCATGGTTCCATGAAGGGAGCAGGAATTAGAGACAGTAGTTAGCAAAGCATATCCAAAGATGTGTGGGTTAGGTGCATTGGCCATGCTAAATTGCCCCTTAGTGTCCCGGGATGCGTAGGTTAGAGAGATTAGCAGGATAAATGTGTGGGGTTAGGGTCTGGGTGAGATTGTTATTGGTGCAGACTCATGGGCCAAATGGCCTCCCATGCACTGTAGGGATTCTATGATTCCATATGGGCTTCATTATCTTCCACCATATTATAGCCATTTCCCATTTGTTTAATATTGATGTACATCACAGGAGGGGCTCACAGTGTTTTCCACATTAGGATTTCAATCTGACTCCCATGGACATGCATTTACACAGAATGACTTGGCCAAAAGGGATGGTGTGGTGGGGGAATGGAATTATTGTCGCTGGGCCCAATATGGGCTGGATTCCCGGCTTAGGTCACTGTGCGGAGTTTACACATTCTCCCCGTGTCTGTGTGGGTTTCCTCCGGGTGCTCTGGTTTCCTCCCACAGTCCGAAAGGCGTTATAGTTAGGTGCATCGGCCATGCTAAATTCTCCCTCAGTGTACCCGAACAGGCGCCGGAGTGTGGCGACGAGGGGTTTTAATTTGATTTGATTTGATTTGATTTACTATTGTCACATGAATTAGCAAACAGTGAAAAGTATTGTTTCTTGCGTGCTATACAGACAAAGCATATCGTTCATAGAGAAGGAAACGAGAGAGTGAAGAATGTAGTGTTACAGTCATAGCTAGGGTGTAGAGAAAAATCAAACTTAACGCAAGGTAGGTCCATTCAAAAGTCTGACGGCAGCAGGGAAGAAGCTGTTCTTGAGTCGGTGGCACATGACTTCAGACTTTTGTACCTTTTTCCCGACGGAAGAAGGTGGAAGAGAGAATGTCTGGGGTGCGTGGGGTCCTTAATTATGCTGGCCGCTTTGCCGATGGGAAGTGGATGAGAGGCTGGTTTGCGTGGTGGATTGGGCTACATTCACGACCTTTTGTAGTTCCTTGCGGTCTTGGGCAGAGCAGGAGCCATACCAAACTGTGATACAACCAGAAAGAATGCTTTCTATGGTGCATCTGTGACAGTTGGTGAGCGTCATAGCTGACATGCCAAATTGCCTTAGTCTTCTGTGAAGGTAGAGGCGTTGGTGGGCTTTCTTAACTATAAATGATGGCATGGGGGGACCAGGACGGGTTGTTGGTGATCTGGACACCTAAAATCTTGAAGCTCTCGATCCTTTCTACTTCATCCACATTGATGTAGACAGGGGCATGTTCTCCTTCTCCTGAAATCTATGACAATCTCCTTCATTCTGTTGACATTGAGGGAGAGATTATTGTTGCCGCACCAGTTCACCAAATTCTCTCTCTCATTCCTGTACTCTGTCTCGTCATTGTTTGAGATCCGACCCACTACAGTGGTGTCATCAGAAAATTGAATTGGAGGGGAATTTGGCCACACAGTCATAGGTGTATAAGGAGTATAGTCAGGGGCTGAGAACACAGCCTTGTGGGGCACCGGTGTTGAGGATGATAGTGGAGGAGATGTTGTTGCCTATCCTTACTGATTGTGGTCTGTGAGCTAGGAAGTTCAGGATCCAGTTGCAGAGGGAGGTGCCGAGGCTCAGGCCACGGAGTTTTGTGGGAATAATGGTGTTGAAGGCTGAGCTGTAGTCAATAAGTAGGAGTCTAACATAGGTGTCTTTGTTATCTAGGTGTTCCAGGGTTGAGTGCAGGGCCAGGGATATGGCATCTGCTGTGGACCTGATGCAGCAGTAGGCAAACTGTAGTGGATCCAGGTAGTCTGAGAGGCTGGAATTGATTCGTGCCATGACTAGCCTTTCGAAGCACTTCATAATGATGGATGTCAGAGCCACCGGACGATAGTCATTGAGGCACGCTGGTTGGTTGTTCTTACGTACCGGGATGATTGTCGTCTCCTTGAAGCAGATAGGGACCTCAGATTGTTGTAAAGAGAGGTTGAAGATGTCTGCAAATACTCTCGCCTGCTGATCCGCACAGGATCTGAGTGCACGTCCGGGTACCCCATCCGGGCCAGTCGCTTTCCGTGAATTGACCTTCGAGAAAGCTGCTCTGACACCTGCAATGGTGACCCCAGATACAGATTCATCCAGCTTCCAGGGTGGAGGGCATGCTCTCGCTGACCTTTTGCTCAAAATGGGTGTAGAATGCATTGAGCTCATCAGGGAGGGGTGCATTGGAGCCGGTGATTTTACATGCCTTCATCTTGTCTCTGGTTATGTCTTGCAGACCTTGCCATAGTTGGCAGGGGTTTGTGTGGCTAGCCTGGGACTCTATCTTGGTCCGGTGCTGTCTTTTGGAATCTTTGATGGATCTCTTTAGATTGTATCTGGTTTTCTTGTATAGGTCAGGGTCACCTGACTTGAAGGTGTCAGATCTGGACTTCAGCAAGCAATGAATATCCCTGTTCATCCATGATTTCCAGTTCGGGAACACGCGGATTTGCTTCTTTGGCATAGTCTTCTACACACTTACTAATGAAGTCAGTTACTGTAGTAGTGTACTCGTTCAGGCTGGTCGCAGAGTTTTTAAATACTGACCAATCCTGTAGGAGATTATCCGATTCCTCAGACCAACATCACATGACTTTCTTTGATGGATTCTCCCACTTCAGTTTTTGCTTGTAAGCCAGGAGCAGGGGCGCAGCCTTGTGGTCCGATTTGCCAATGTGTGGGTGGGCGACAGAGTGGTAGGCATGTTTGATATTTGTGTAGCAATGGTCCAGAATGTTTGGTACTCTGGTGGAACAGGAGACGTGTTGGTGCTAACTTGGTAGTACCCTCTTGAGCTTGGCCTGATTGAAGTCCCCGGCCACGATGAACAAGGTCTTGGGATGTTTCGTCTGGAGGCTATTTGTAGTTGTGTATATTTTGTCCAGTGCGATCTTCATGTCCGCATGGGGTGGGATGTAAACTGCTGTCAGGATAACGGAGGTGAATTCCTGCGGAAGGTAGTAGGTTGCTATGTCTAGGCACCATGAGGTGTTGATTAGGAAGCAGGCCCCACCTCCCCTACCCTTGCCTGAGGCCATTGTATGCTCCATTCGATGGATTGAGAAACTCTCTGGTTGTAGGGCGCAGTGCGGTGAAGCAGGAGTGAGCCATGTCTCCGTGAAACAGAGTACACAGCAGTCCCTCAGTTCTCTTTGGAAAGCGAGCCTGGCTAGCTTGATTTCCAGAGATTGGACATTTGCAAGCAGTAAGTTGGGGAGGGGAGCCTTGGGACTCCAAGAGCGGCAGTGGTACAGTGGTTAGCACTGCTGCCTCACAGCGCCAGGGACCCGGGTTCAATTCCGGCCTCAGGTTACTGTCTGTGTGGAGTTTGCATGTTTTCCCCGTGTCTACATGGGTTTCCTCTGGGTACTCCAGTTTCATCCCACAGTCCAAAGATGTGTGGGTTAGGTGGATTGGCCATGTTAAATTGTCCCTGAGTATCAGGGGGATTAGCAGGGTAAATATGTGGGGTTATGAGGATGGGACCTGGGTGGGATAGTTGTTGGTGTAGGCTCGATGGGCCAAATAGCCTCCTTCTGCATTGCAGGATTCTATGATTCTATGACTGCGTTGTTTCACACTCACCTGCAGACCTGCACGTTTTCCACGCTTCCTGGAGTGTCTGCTTCTTTTCGAGCCTGGGAGACGGTGAGAGTAGTTTGCAGTGTTGAGGGTATAATTGTGTCCAATGAGGCTCTTCGCTCTGATGATTGTGTGGATGGAAGATTTGTTGCCTCGCTTGCGGATTTTCACAGTAGCTTAATTGCAGTGTTAATGTAAACCTCCTTGTGAAACTAATAAATAAACTTTGAAACTTTGGCAGGGAGACTCCATTTTGTGATCAATAATTTTAAAACATTTTCCCCAAAATGCATTGTTGCAATTTTTACACTGGATCGCCTGAGTTAAAGAACAGCAGTGTGTAGTGCAGCAACCGTGATGTTTTAAGATACAGCTTTATGGTTACAATCCTCCACCTGCTGGTCTCCCCATCTGTTCTCTTTTGGCAAACAGTCTGTTTCTCTTCATTGTTTTGGGGGCGTTGATTTAAGAATATTGGCTTCCTGGGAATATTGGCAGGACCCTAATTGCAACATTCCCAAGTCAGAAATAACAAAGTCCGCACAGTGGCTACCCCACCTGCGAGGCATTGGGTACCCTAACCAGTGGTCCTTAAAGGGACTGTTGCAATCTTGTCCAGGAGATAAAGACCACGGGATACGGTGAGCATTTACCAAGATGGAAGCATCCTCTCGCCAACTTTTTTTTTCTATCTTAAAGGTCTTAACAACCAGGCTACCTCCGTGGAGGCTGTAACTGAAACCAAGCAAGCAGGGAGGGCTCTCTAAGCCTGTCTGGTGCTCACTACCTGACAGCACCACCAGTGCACCAACACAACATGGACTGCAGCAGTTCAAGAAGGTGGTTCATCACCACCTTCTCAAGGGCAATTGGGGATGGCCGACTTCCACATTCCCTGAGAAAATACAAAGTTGTTCCTTCCTTTCCTGCAATAAAAATGCAAAGCAGTATGGAAATGCTAAAAGGTTTTTTTTTCATAATGAGCCAATAAAATCAGTAATTTTTATGATCGTCTACACTTTTCAATTCCATCCTGTTATGGGGATTTGGGGAAATGCAAATATGCTTTTTGTAGATTGCCACCAACATCTGTAATGCGGAGGAAAATATATCGCAGAGAGTATATGCAAGTTAATGAGTCATACTACAACCAGAGCTTGCCTGTTATATAAGTAGAAGTGTATGTGATTGGCACGGTAAGTAATTGGTATGCTGAGTGCTTTTTCTTTTGTAAAGGCCCCACTTGCGTCGTTATTGATGTAACAATCACTCTGTCAACATTTTCCAGTCAAATTTTACCATTTTCATTTGTTAAGTGGAGATTCCCAAACACAGCATTGTCTTCACTGCAATTTTCTGTTCAAGATTGAGCCTTTCTTCTGATTGCCATGTCGACGTTGTAAATCCGATTCCCCATCACTTTCAGTGATTTTATGCTGCTTTCTTTACCTGCCTATGTTAACTGAATCTCATCAGATGCTGAGTTCAATATGAAGCTCAGATTAAAGGGATAGTAGTGAGATGGCGAGCAAGTCGGGCCATTGCTGAGGTTTTAGGAACGATTTGACTCCGTCTACACTTCCCGCTGCTTGGGAAAAGCATCCAACAGAATCAAGGACCCCACGCAACCCAGACATACTGGGGCGAATTTTCCCGTTCCACCTGCCATGGGAATCGTAATGGGCAAGGGGCGGAACATGGAAGGGTCCGTTGACCTCGGGCGGGATTTTCCGGTTTCGGGGCGGGTGCAGCCAGAAAAGTCCACCCACTCTCTTCCACCTCCTTATAAGAATCTGAGGTCGCGTACCAGTCACTCAAGGACAGCTTCTTCCCTGCTGCCATCAGACTTTTGAATGGACCTACCTTATATTAAGCTGATCTTTCTCTACACCCTAGCTATGACTGTAACACTATATTCTGGGGCAGCACGGTGGCACGGTGGTTAGCACTGCTGCCTCACAGCGGCAGGGACCTGGGTTCGATTCCTGGCTCGGGTCACTGTCAGTGTGGAGTTTGCACGTTCTCCCTGTGTCTGCTTGGGTTTCCTCCGGGTGCTCTAGTTTCCTCCCACAGTCTGAAAGATGTGCTGGTTAGGTGCATTGGCCGTGCTAAATTCTCCTTCAGTGTACCCGAACAGGCAGCGGAGTGTGGCAACTGGGGGATTTTCACAGTAACTTCATTGCAGTGTTAATGTAAGCCTTCTTGTGACACTAATAAATAAATTCTGCACTCTCTCCCTTCTTTCTCTATGAACAGCATGCTTTGTCTGTAAAGCACTCAAGAAACAATACTTCTCACCGTTTACCAATACATGTGAAAATAATAAATCAAATCACACGTGTTGTATTTTGAAGACCCTTTGTGAATATAACTGTTGCAATGCCTTTCTCTCCTCCTGCTGCACCGTTGCACAAAGTGTTTCCCAATATCCCGGCTTTTTTTTCCAGAGAGGGAGAAGAGAGATGCCAAGTTGCTCAGGCCTGCTCCTGAGGTACTCAGCATCCACCTGCTGGTACTGCAAAATATACATCCCTCTTACTTGTCTGAGGCAGCAGTGCCTGTGGAGGCTCTGATTCACAGGGAAAGCCAGTTTCGAGTGATGCCATATGCTGCTGGCAGACGTACAGCCAAAACACCACAGGTATGGCACTGCCAGCAGTTCAAAAGATCAGAGCGGCAGCCAACCTTTATGCCTTGTGGCTGTTTGAAGCTCCCACTGGGACATCCCTAGTAAGAACCATTCAGCACTGCATAGACGCGTGAAAGCAGTTCACAGATGTATTGTTTGCTCAAACATCAAAGTCTATCCCCCTCACGTGCAGCTGATATCAAAAGAAAGACCCTGTCATTTAAAATGCGTGACAGAAATGTCAATGACTCCTGCTCTCTCACTCCCCCACAATAAGTCCTGTTTGCCTCAGCGCCAGGGACCCGAGTTCAATTCCCGGCTTGGGTCACTGTCTACACGAAGTCTGCATGTTCTCCCCATGTCTGCGTGTGTTTTCTCCGGGTGCTCCTGTTTCCTCCCATAATCTCAAGGAATAAGAAGTCACAGGTTAACACCAGGTTAAAGACCAACAGATTTATTTGGAATCACGAGCTTTCAGAGCGCTGCTCTTTCATCAGGTGAGTGTCTGAAAGATGTGCTGGTTAGGTGCATTGGCCCTGCTAAATTCTCCCTCAATGTACCCGAGCAAGCGCCTGAGTGTGGCGACTCAGGAATTTTCACAGTAACTTCATTGCAGTGTTGATGTAAGCCTACTTGTGACACTAATAAATAAACTTAAATATAATAAACTGCTGGCTGGGATTTTTTGAGGTTTTTCCTCGCATGGAATGAGAGGTCAGAGACATTTGGCCTGTCGCCATCGTTTCCTATTGAGATAAATAGGTGGTTTTACAAGATGTTGAAAAATTTTGAGGCTGTCAGTGGGATTTTCCGGTTGCATCCACACCAAGGCCAGAAATTCCCATTCGAGGTCAACGGACCTTTAAATGGTCCGTCAAATTTTCCATGTAATGGGTGGGACAGGAAAATTTAGGAGTGTGTCTTTAATTTGGGATAAAAACAAAGGGGGGTCATTTGGCTTGTGTGGAAGTCTGGCTAAGAACAGAGCGTTAAAAGATAGAGACCGAAAGTTCACTTTGCAGGATATGGGTGGGAGCTTGTACTCAGATTCAAAAGGCCAAGGGCAGGACGATCCGGCCATTCACATCAGTGGAACTCCCTGGTCCCACTGCAGTGAACGGAGATTTGACTGAGTGTGGGGCATGAATGGCTGGAAAATTTTGGCCCAAATTTGTGGGGTTCAGAAGCACAGCTGGAAGGTTCACCCAGCTTGGAGCTAGAGTGAGAATTGCCAGGAAAACCCTCACCTGAAAGATAGTTCTGGGTTAAAATTTGGGAAAGTTACAACCTGATTGGAAAAATGAAGGAACGAAAATAAAGACACAGCAGCCTAAGAATCCCTTTGGGTCCAGGAAATTTAATGACTACATAGCAGTGATGCACCATCAATCGAGCAAAGACTAGTTTGAATGCAAGAACAAATAGGCTTTTATTAGCAAAAGACTTGGAGCACACCCATGCCGATGAACTGGTCCAGACTGAGGCAGGGGGGTGGGGAGCAGTCGCCTTTATACCTGGACCAGGGGGAGGAGGAGTCTCGGGTAGGGTCGGCAGGGATGTGTCCAGGCATGTCACATATACAGGTAATAAGCTAACAGTGGTTTACCACAAACAGACCATGTAAATCATACCCTTAGAAGCGGCTTTTTTCGTTGCATTAAAAGTAAAAGGAGAAGGTTCTGCTCTGTGGTCTAAAGTATAAGTTCCTACAAAAATAGGGTTTAGTCAATGGTGCTGTTGGTCTGTTTGTTACAGTAAAAGTCTTAAAACATGAAATATTGTGGCGTCATCTTTCAGCTATCAACTGGAAGTTCAAATCTTTTTAAAGGTATCGGTCTCTCTGGGAGTGGTAACATTATTATGATGGGTTATCTTCAAAGTGACAGCACTGATTATAAATAATTATTGTTACTTTGGCACGCAGTAATGGCAAAGTGTCAGTGTCCATCCCATAACTAGAACAATTTGAGATCATATAGCAGGTAGCTATGTGACGTGGGAGGCTTCCTGTGTGCTGATATATATAAGGATGTGAGTGAATTAATACTTTCGGTGCATGCAGGTTCAAGTGAAGGGACATCTTGCTGGCTTGTGGCCATTCATTGTAACTATTCAATGTACTTTCAGACAGAATCATTTTGAATTTGTGGAATACAGTAAAATGGGTGACAATAAATAATTTTTCATCTCTTCAGACTTATTTCCATTTAAGTTGGGCATCAGACATACTTAACAGTTGTGTATTAACAGAAGGTCTCGATAACTCCTGACCTGGAATTTATTCCAGTACTGTTTCCACATGTGTAAGCTGGTGGGGTTAGTAGTAATGGATGTGTGTGGGAGCTCGCTTTTGGATGGAAATTACCACATTTTTGAGGATTTAAAATGAGACCGGAAGATTCGCCTAGCTTGAATTAGGTGGATTGGTGGATTAGGCGGATTGGCCATGCTAAATTGTCTCTTAGTGTCCGGTTAGAGGGAATAGCAGGGTAAATACTTGCGGTTATCTGGATAGGGCTCCATTGGAGAGTCAGTGCAGACTTGATGGGCTAAATGACCTGCTTCTGCGTTGTAGGGATTCTATGAATTAGAGGGGAATGTGCCATTCTTCTTCAAATCTACATGTATTTCAGAGCGAGTGAATGCAGAGTCCCTCCAAGTAATCTCCTTCAGTCCTGTGCACTATCAATTAGAACTAACGTATTACCCATCCTTTTAAACAATGCACTGCCCCAACTCAGAGCTGGAACTCATTAAGAGCCATTTCTGAAAACTAGACCTTCCTCATGTTATTATGGTGCCAAAATTACATTAGCACTGAGAATGATTGCAGATGCAAATCGCATACTGCCTTCATATTGACCAGACTCACAGAGGATTGTATAATTCCAGCCCTGTGTCTAATGAATTACCACCATGGAGACTGTTACACTGCCAAAGTTTGAGACAAACATCTGGCATCAAAGCACCTAATGCTGGAAATACTCGGCAGGTCAGGCAGCATCTTTGGAAGGAGAAGCAGAGTTAACGTTTCAGGTCATGACTTTTCATCAGAACTAGACCTTGCCTGCTCATCTCCCGCCCCCCCCCCCCCCCCCCCCCCCCCCCCCCCCCACCGCCCCCCCCCACCCAACCTTAACTCCAGCTGGGTCAGGCTGCTAGTTCCCCGCAAGTTTGGAGCTACTGTAATCACTGCAAGAGTGAACCACTCTGGTGGGGTGGGAGATGCTAGCGGCAAGAGTTTTAACAACACCAGGTTAAAATCCAACAGTCCAACAGTTAAAGTCCCTGCGAATCACCCACCCAGGGATTCTCTTGGCCCGCTGCACTAAAAGGTTAGTGCAGCGGGATGGGTGAATCGCCCCCTCCCCCTATACTTTTCACTGCATCCCAACACATGTGACAATAATAAATCAAATCAAAACAAATCCCTCCTCAAGCAAGGGTACCAAAACTACACACAATACTCCAAGTGAAGTCTCACTAATGCCTTGTACAGTTGCAGCAACACTTACCTAATTTTATACTCTATTCCTTTAGCAATAAATTCCATTTGCCTCCCTTATTACCTGCTGCACCGACATACTAGTTTTCTGCAATCAATTGGGATAATTCTGTTTTTTGGGATCTTTTGAAGGAGATATAAGTGAACAATGTGGGGCTGGTAGACTATGAGGTTAGATGTTGTGGCGGGAAGATCTCCAGAGGACAAGAGATAGGTGACAGCCTTGGAAAGACCGAGCAAGTTATCAAACGGCAAGAGGGTTGCTCGGGGAAGGGGGGAGGGGAGGGGAGGGCGGGGGGGGGGGGGGGGTTGGTGGGGGGGTATCCCTGTGTGCTTCGTTCCTCACTGTCATTGTCTTCAATGATAATGTGCTTTCGAAGTACATCTTCTGCCTCATTGATTTTGTAAATTCCTGCCATATTTCTGGTTGCATTAAACTATGCGTCTGCTACTTAGGGAAAAAGAGGTGGGTGGGAACACTTCTTTCTCTCTCAGGAGCAACAAACAGGCAGTAGAACCAGATGTCAAATCTGCCTCCACAGGATTTCTGCAGGGACAGGAGTAAGTTGCAGACTGGGGGGGTGGTGGTGGGGGGGCTGGGGGGGGGGGGGATGCGGGGGGTGGGGGGGGGTGGAGGAAGGGGGTTGTAATTTTAGTGGGTGACACAGGGTCTGTTTTCAGTAGGCCTGGGCCTATTTTTAATTTTGAATGAAGATGATGGGGGGAGGCAGCCTCTGTCCTCCTCTGTCTTCACTTCCCTGTGTGTCTAAATACAAAAGGCTGCCTGCTGGTCTTGTGCCAGCATCCTTTGAAGGCCAGAGAGTCTGCAGGGGTCCCAAATGAGCCCCAACAGCAGATGCCAGTTGCAGGCAAGTTATTTTATTCTTTTGCCTTTCGTATGATCTTCAGCCGTTAGAGCTGTTTGCCAGAATCTTTCCAATGTCACTGGCCGCAACAGCTGCAGGCTAACAATGCTCAGGAAGCCCGACCCCCATCCAGGACAAAGCAGCCCACTTGACTGGCACCCCATCTATCACCTTCACCGTTGACTCCCCCCCCCACTACCAACGCACAGTGGCAGCAGGTTGCACAAGATGCTCTGCAGCAAATCACCGAGAATCCTCTGACAGCACCATGATCTCTATCATCTAGAAGGACAAAAGGCAACAGACATCTGACAACACCAGCACCTGAAAGTTCCCCTCCAAGCCACACGCCATCCTGACTTGGAAATATATTGTCATTCCTTCACTGTTGCTGAGTCAAACTCCCTCCCTAATAGCGCTATTGGCATACCTACACCACAGGGACTGCAGCAGTTCAAGAATCATAGAATCATAGAATCCTTACAGTGCAGAATGAGGCCATTCAGCCCATTAAACCTGCACCGACAACAATTCCACCCAGGCCCTATCCCCGTAACCCCATGTAACCCCTGCTAATCTCCCTGACACTAAGGGGTAATTTAGCATGGCCAATCTACCTAACCTACACATCTTTGGACACTAATGAGCAATTTAGATGGCAATCCACCTAACCTGCATATTTTTGGAGTGTGGGAGGAAACCGGAGTACCTGGAGGAAACCAATGAAGACACGGGGAGAACGTCCAAACTCCACACAGTCACCTGAGGCCAGAATTGAACCTGGGTCCCTGGCGCTGTAAGGCAGCAGTGCTAACCACTGTGCCGATGAGCTCACCACCTCCTTCTCAAGGACAATTAGGGATGGGCAATAAATGCTGGCCTAGCCAGAGATGGCGGCACACTTCAAAAAGATTTTTTTAAAGAAAGGGAGCTCTCACTTCTGTCCCCTCTCCGTATCCCCCCTACCCATGCAGCACACTGTCAGAGGATAGCCTGTGATAGACAGGCTCTCTACACTTGCCCTGGACCAGAATATGTGACCACTCTGGTCTCTCAGCAGACATAACACATTTTCTTTTGGTTGCTATGTATGACTGTCATCCAGCAGGCTCCCAGGGAAAAAAATACGAAACATCTAGTTGATTACTAGAGCTAGATGATCAATCCAAAGAAAAGATTTTTATATAATCTCTGCTTTATTGATAGGTTTAAACCTCACTCCTTCATTGATTTGAGGAGTTGCGCCATCCCTTTTATTTTGTTTTTCGGCTTTTCGAATGATTCCAACAGAGGAACAGGAATATATCACTCAGCCCAGTCCAGCCTGTTCTGCCACTCAGTTAGATCATGGGTGATCTGTATCTTAACTCCAGCAACCCATCTTGATTCCATAACATTCATTGCCTTAATAGAAAAAAAATCTATCAATCTCAGTTACGGGATTTTCAATTTACCCCCAGCCAAGGCAGCTTCCCGGAGAACACTGATCCAGATTTCCACTACTGTTTATGTGATCTCATATCTGAATAACTGAACTCCAATTTCAGAGTTCTGGATCTCTCACCACCTCCCTCTCTCTTTACCCTATCAACTCACTTAATCATTTTAAATGGTCCTGTATGAACTATATTTAATATTGATGTCACTATGATCTATGATGGACAGTGTCATGCACCATGTAAATTATAGTAGCATTAATATTAAATTTGCGGCACAGTGGTTAGCACTGCTGCCTCACAGCACCAGTGACCCGGGATCGATTCCTGGCTTGGGTCACTGTCTATGTGGAATCTGCACGTTCTCCCCGTGTCTGTGTGGGTTTCCTCCGTGTGCTCCCTTTCCTCCCACAGTCTTAAAGACATGCTGGTTAGGTGCATTGGCCATACTAAATTCTCCCTCAGTGTACCCAAACAGGCGCCGGGATGTGGCGACGAGGGGATTTTCACAGTAACTTCATTGCAGTGTTCATGTAAGCCTACTTTTGACACTAATAAATACATTTTAAACTACATGGAGAATGAAGATTGGAAAATAGTGATCAGGGTCTCTGCTTTCTCTTCCCTTATGGGACATCAGAATCAAATATAGTGCCTTTTATCCATGTTGCCAGGCCCAGGTGAAATGTTTCCCAGGCCATTAAGTTAAGCATGGAAGGAACCATCATTTCCCAATCCTTTCTCGCCACGGGCGTATTATAAAAATAACAATTCCATTTCTACAAAGTCTCATCAAAAATGAAATCCATACATTTGCAGGACTGCTAACTTAGTACTGTTGTTACAAAGGAGATAGTCCAACTGACTACAGGCCAGTCATCTCTACCTCCGAGATGGCAAAATTAATGGAAAATGTTCCATGGCACAGATCAATCAAGCACTGCCATCATGGATTTGTTTTATTTGTTCATGGGATGGCTAGGCCAGCATCTATTGCCCATCACTAGTTGCCCTTGAGAAAGTGGTGGTATGTTACTGTCTTGAAACACTGTAGACAATGCATTGTCGGAACACTACAATGTTGTTAGGGAGGGAGTTCCAGGATGTTGATCCAGTGACAGTGAAAGAACGGCGATATATTTCCAAGTCAGGATGGTGAGTGGCTTAGAGGGGAACTTGCAGAAGCTGGTGTTCCCATACATCTGCTGCCCTTTTCCTTCTAGATGGTAGAGGCCATGGATTTAGAAGGTGTTGTTGAAGGAGCCTTGGCTTCAGCCTTATCTTTATACTGGACTGTCCCATTTTTGAGGATGAGGAAATTTATGCAGCCTCCTTCTTCAGTGAGTTGTTTAATTGTCCACCATCATTTAAGATTGGACATGGCAGGACTGCAGAACTTAGATCTGATCTTTTGTTTGTGAGATGGCTTGGCTCTAAATCTATCACTTGCTGCTTATGCTGTTTGGCATACAAGTAATACTGTGTTGTAGCTCCATCAGGTTGACACCTCAATGTTAGGTATGCCTGGTGTTGCTCCTGGCATGTGTACCTGCATTCTTCATTGATCCCCTGGCATGGTAGTAACAATAGAGTGGGGGATATGCCAGGCCATGAGGTTACAGATTGTGGTTAAGTACAATTCTGTTGCTGCTGATGGCCCACACTGCCTCGTGGATGCCCACTTCTGAATTGCTAGATCTATCTGAAGTCTATTCCATTTACATGGTGCCACATAACACAGTGGAGGGCATCCTCAATGGGAAGATGGGACTTTGTCTCCACAAGGCCAATGCAGTGCTCACTCCTCCCAATACTGTCATGGATAGGTAGATTGGTGAGGACAAGGTCAAATAGGTTCTCTCCTCTTGTTGAATTCCTCATCACTTGCCAAAGACCTAGTCTAGCAACAATATCCTAAAGGGCTCGATCAGTTGTGATGCTACATAATCGCTGTTGCTGATGGTTCAAATCCCCATTGAGAATTGTTTTGCTTTTGCCACTCTCAGTGCTTCCTCCAAGTGGCATTCAACATGGAGGAGTACTGATTCATCAGCTGAGGGGAGATCGTAGCTGGTAATCTGCAGGAGGTTTCCCTGCCCACTTTTGACCTTGTGCCATGAGACTTCATGGGGTCCGAAGCTGTTGAGAACTTCCAGGGCAACTTCCCCCCCCGATTGTATAACACTGTGCTGCTCGCCACCTCTGCTAGTTATGGTAGTGTGTGGGTCATTGTCTGTAAGGTATGATTATATCAGACTTTTTTTATTCGTTCATACGATGTGGGCATCGCTGACTGGGCCAGCATTTATTGCCCATCCCTAGTCGCCCTGAACTGTGACCATTTCAGAGGGCATTTAAAAGTCAACCACAATGCTGTGGCTCTGGAGTCACATGTAGGCCAGACCAGGTAAGGACGGCAGATTTCCTTCCCTAAAGGACATAAGAGAACCAGGTGGATTTTTACAACAATTGACAATGGTTTCATGGTCATTATTAGACCTTTAATTCTAGATCTGCTTTCCTAGTCTATGGAACTATTGCCCAATCTGGGTGTAAGCCTCCAAATGTTAGTAATGAGGACTTTGCAAGATCAGACGTATGCTGTTGTCATTCCCAGTGCCCAGGTCAATGCTGGGTGGTCTGTTCAGAGTAGTCTACTAAGCCATTTAAGAGTCCATGGGTCTCCAACCATCATCCCCTGAAGGGCATTAGTGAACCAGATGGCTTTTTAAATGATGATCATCAATGGTTTCCTGTTCACCATGAGACTAACTTTGAATTCCAGATTTTATTCATTGAATTTAACTTACACCAGCTGCTCCGGGGGGATTTGAACCCACATTCCCTGCGCCTTTGGATTACAAGCCAAGTGACATTACCACAAAGCTACCACCTTCCCATGAAGGAAAGATCATTTCTGATTCATATGGTTGAAGTTTTTGAGGAGGTAACAAGAAGGATCAACGAGGGTAACACATTCTATGGTGTGTACAATGATTCTGATAAGGTCCCAGAAAATTAAAAACTCATTGAGGTCTCAAGGGAAAGTGCCATAATGGATCCAAAATTGGGTCAAAGGCAGGAAACAAGGGGCAATGGTTAATGAATGTTTTAGTGAACTCAAAAGCTGTTTCTAGTGGGGTTCTGTAGGGCTCAATATCAGGTTCCTTCCATATCATGGTATAAGTCAATGATTTCTACTTCAATGTCAAAGAACAAAGAACAAAGAAAATTACAGCACAGGAACAGGCCCTTCAGCCCTCCAAGCCTGCACCGACTGAACTAAAACCCCCTACTCTTCCGGGGACCATATCCCTCTATTCCCATCCTATTCATGTATTTGTCAAGACGCCCTTTAAAACTCACTAACGTATCTGCTTCCACTACCTCCCCCGGCAGTGAGTTCCAGGCACCCACCATCCTCTGTGTAAAACATTTGCCTCGTACATCTCCTTTAAACCTTGCCCCTCGCACCTTAAACCTATGCCCCCTAGTAATTGATTCTTCCACCCTGGGAAAAAGCTTCTGACTATCCACTCTGTCCATGCCCCTGATAATCTTGTAGACTTCTATCAGGTCGCCCCTCAACCTCCGTCGTTCCAGGGACAACAAACCAAGTTTCTCCAACCACTCCTCATAGCTAATGCTATGGCAACATCCTGGTAAATCTTTTCTGTACCCTCTCCAAAGACTCCACATCTTTCTGTTAGTGTGGCGACCAGAATTGAACACTATATTCCAACTGCAGCCGAACTGAGAGTCTATAAAGCTGCAACATGACTTGCCAATTTTTAAACTCAATGCCCTGGCCGATGAAGGTAAGCATGCCGTATGCCTTCTTGACTACCTTCTCCACCTGCGTTGCCACTTTCAGTGACCCGTGTATCTGTACACCCAGATCCCTTTGCCTATCAATACTCTTAAGGGTTCTGCCATTTATTGTATATTTCCTATCCGTATTAGACCTTCCAAAATGCATTAGCTCACATTTGTCCGGATTAAACTCGATCTGCCATCTCTCCGCCCAAGTCTCCAACCGATCTATATCCTGCTGTATCCTCTGAAGGTCCTCATCACTATCTGCAAATCCACCAACCTTTGTGTCGTCCGCAAACGTACTAATCAAACCAGTTACATTTTCCTCCAAATCATTTATATATATTACAAACAGCAAAGGTTCCAGCACTGATCCCTGAGGAACACCACTTGTCACAGCCCTCCATTCAGAAACGCACCCTTCCACTGCTACCCTCTGTCTTCTTTGACTGAGCCAGTTTTGTATCCACCTTGCCAGCTCACCTCTGATCCAGTGCGACTTCACCTTCTGCACCAGTCTGCCATGAGGGACCTTGTCAAAGGCCTTACTGAAGTCCATGCAGACAACATCCACTGCCCTACCCTCATCAATCATCTTCGTCACTTCCTCAAAAAACTCAATCAAGTTAGTGAAACATGACCTCCCCTTCACAAAACCATGTTGCCTCTCACTAATACGTCCACTTATTTCCAAGTGGGAGTAAATCCTGTCTCGAAGAATCCTCTCCAATAATTTCCCTGTCACTGACGTAAGGCTCACCAGCCTGTAATTACCTGGATTATTCTTGCTATTCTTCTTAAACAAAGGGACAACATTGGCTATTCTCCAATCCTCTGGGACCTCCCCTGTAGCCAATGAGGATGCAAAGATTTCTCTCAAGGCCCCAACAATTTCCTCCCTTACCTCTCTCAGTATTTTGGGGTATATCCCATCAGGCCCTGGGGACTTGTCTACCTTAACATTTCTCAAGAACCCCAATACCTCCTCCTTTTTGATCTCAGCATGACTCAAACTATCTACACACCCTTTCTCAGATTCATCATCCACCAAGTCCTTCTCTTTGGTGAATACTGATACAAAGTACTCATTTAATACCTTGTCCATTTCCTCTGGCTCCACGCATAGATTCCCACCCCTGTCCTTGAGTGGGCCAACCCCCTCCCTGACTACCCTCTTGCTCTTTATATATATATACAAAAAGCCTTGGCATTTTCCTTAATCCTGCGGGCCAATGATTTTTCGTGACCCCTTTGATCCCCTCTTACTCCTTGCTTAGGTTTCTTTCTATTTTCCTTGTATTCCACACTTGCTACGTGTGTTCCCAGCCTCCTAGCCTTGACAAATGTCGAAGCATGATTAAGAGGTTTGCAAATGATATGGAAATAAGGCGTGTGGTGAATAGTAATGCAGAAAACTGGAGATTGCAGAAAGATACTAATGGACAACGAGTAAAGTGCATAGAAAAGTGGCAAATAGAATTCAGTATAGCGAAATCTGAAATGGTGCATCTGGGAGAACAAACAACGTAATGAAATATGTGGAGTGTGATTTCCAGCCTTTCTGCTGGGGGATCTTCCAGTCCTGCTGAAGGCAACACCCCTATCCCTCCTCCCTCATCCACCCCCCACCCTCCCACTCCATGGCAGGTTCCCTGGAAGCATGAAAGGCAATGCTCACAAAATGCAGTAAACATCAGTGGGACTGGAAGATTCCGCCAGTGACCAATGGTGAGCTGCTTCTGTTGTCGGAAAATACGCCACTCCGGGGGGTGGAATCCTACGCATAATGGATGTTAGGATATTGAGCAGTGTAGAGGATGGAGGGAACTTGGAGAACTTGTCTGAAATGGTAGCAGGACGGGTAGATAAGCTGGTTTAGAAGGTATATGGGATGCTTTCCTTTGTTGGCTGAGGCACAGACTATATGAATAGGGAGGTAATGCTAGGACTATACCAAATGCTAGTTAGACCATGACTAGAATATAGTTCAGCTCAGTGCATTACTGGAAGAGAGGGTACAGAGGACATGTATGCAGAAGTTGCCAGGAATGAATGTTTTAGCTGTGAAGAAAGATTGGATAGATTGGGGTTATTTTCCTTTGGAACAGAGGAGTCTTTGGGGAGATTTAACTGAAGTGCAGAAAATCATGACAAACTTTGCTGCAGTGGATGGAGGGCCCCATTTCCCTCAGCAGAAAAAACAGTTACCAAGAGGAATAGATTTAAAGTAAGTGACAGAGGATAAGAGGGGAGACGAGGGGAGATTCCTTCACCCAGAGGGTGGGGAGGGTCTTGAGCTCGCTGCCTGAAAGGATGGTAAAGACAGATACTCACATCACATTTAAGGAAACGATTGGATACGCACTTGAAGTGTTGTAACACGAATAACAATGAACTGAGAGGTGGAAAGTAGGTCAAGGCTTGGTAACTCTTTGTTAGTCAAGCACAGCCAGGGTGTGAGGTCGTGTGGCACAGTGGCTAGCACTGCCTCTGAGCCAGAGGCTCTGGGTTCGAGTCCCAGCCCAGGACTTGATGGCCAAGGAAGGTGTGTTCATAACTGTAATAAATCCTTGGAGGCAGAAGTCCCTTCACCAAAATCCCTTTATTTACAAGTCTGACAGCAGCATACAGAGAGCTTTCAGTTAACAGTCTACACTAGGAGTCCCAGAGGAACTGACACCCTGGTTAAGTACAAAGCAAGAGGCTCCCTGAATGGACCATCAATTTGGCCCTTAATCAGGGAGTTCATATTCTAACAGCCCACCTCAAATGCCTGATTAAAGTCGTTACAATAACGGAGCCAAACAGGTTAAGTGTCAACTTGCAAAATCCTCTCAACACGCCAATGGCTGGCAGTAAGAGTGGGAGAGACTCCTAGTCAGTGGAGTGGTGTCCCTTAAGCAATAAGCCTCTGGTGACAGACCAGCAACCTGTTTCAGGAAAATACCTCACTATTGGAACAGAAAGTCTGCCTTGTGCATCACTCGGTGTAGGAAGAGAAACAACACCACCAGACATGAATGAAAAGAATATCTTTCTTCTTGCTATACATTTTCTGTTTCTATACTTAAACTCCTCAGTTAGATTATCCCATAATCCTCTATACTCAATGGAATACAAGCTTATTCTGTCCAATCTCTCCTCACCGTTTAACCCTTCTAGTTATGGTACGGTTCTGGTGACTTACTATTACAATCCTCCAAAGCTAATAAATTCCTCTCATGGTGCAATGCCCTGAACTGAACACAATACTGTAGCTTGGATTTAATCAGAGCATTATGTAACTGTAACAACACTTGCAACCTTATTGAATTCTAGACTCTTAGATGCTATGCTTTAGGAGGTGTTCCACTTCATCCAGCTCACCACTAAGCTCTGGAACTCCTGCCCTGACCCTTTCTGCCTCACCATCTGATGCGCGACAATCAAGCACGTGGAACAAGGCTTCAGTATTGAAGGCTTTTATTGTCTAACAATGGAACTAACTAACACGAATACACCAGTTCAGACTGAAGGGGTCCTGCCGGAGCAGAGGGTCTTGTACCTCTCCTCCGGAGGCGGGGCCCCACCGGGATGTGCCATAATAACATTTACAACAGGTAAACACCCTAACCCAACAACATTGTACAACCCCCACAGTGACAACACCCTAACCCAACAGTAACATAAGAACAACCCCCAGTGGTAACCAACGATGGTTCACCACATTCACCCCTCCTTTAAAAACAAAAGCCGGCGGGGTGCAAAAAAAACAGGTCATATGCAGAAAATTCACAAGTCCAGACGGTCTGGAGGACCGCACCGTCGCTGTGATCTCCTCAACACCGGTTGCGAAACCGGAGCAGGTGCTTGCGGTGGCGTTCTCTCCAAAACAACGTCCGGCTGTCCCCTCAAGGACTCCCGGGCCGGTTGGCCCTGGTGAGGCGATGGTGCAGGGGATCCTGGAACATTCGGTGGTGGCGCCGATCTCCGAGTCTCAGGCAAGCTGTACATGGGAGTAGAACTGTTATGCACTGGTCCCGGTGCTGACCGCGCCACGTCTGGGGAAGAAATGAGTAGTAGGGGATTCGTGACAGGGGGTATGGGAGCGACAGGAGTTGCTACGTCCCCTGCGGGCGCCAGGTCTCGAATGGAGACAGTGTCCTCTCGCCCGTCAGGATATGCCACATAGGCATACTGAGGGTTGGCGTGGAGGAGTTGGACCGGTTCGACCAAGGGGTCGGACCTGCGAGCCCTCACATGTCGCCGCAGAAGGACGGGTCCTGGGTACGTCAACCAGGCTGGTAATGAGATCCCCGAGGACGACTTCCGAGGGAATGAGAACATCCTCTTGTGGGGAGTAGCATTGGTTGCCGTACACAGGAGGGAGCGGATAGAATGGAGCGCATTTGGAAGGACCTCCTGCCAACGGGAGACTGGAAGGCCCCTGGATTTCAGTGCCAGTAGGACAGCCTTCCAGACTGTAGCATTCTCCCTTTCCACCTGTCCGTTACCCCTAGGGTTGTAGCTCGTGGTTCTACTAGAGGCAATCCCGAATGAGAGCAGGAATTGCCTCAAGTCGTTGCTCATGAACGACGAGCCCCTGTCGCTATGAATGTAGCAGGGGTACCCGAACAGGGTAAAAAGCTCACCGAATGCCTTGATGACGGTGGCAGTCGACGTGTCCGCACAGGGGACAACAAACGGGAACCGGGAGTACTCGTCTATTATGTTGAGGAAATAGACGTTCCGGTCCGTTGAGGGAAGGGGGCCCTTAAAATCCACACTCAGCCTCTCAAAAGGGCGAGTGGCCTTGACCAATTGTGCCCGGTCTGGTCGATAAAAGTGTGGTTTGCATTCTGCGCAAATCCGACAGCTTCTCGTCACTGACCTGACATCCTCCACCGAGTAGGGCAGGTTGCGGGCTTTGACGAAATGGTAGAGTCGGGTGACTCCAGGATGACACAGGTCATTGTGGAGGGCCTTCAAGCGGTCCTCCTGCATGATGGCGCATGTTCCGCGCGAGAGGGCATCCGAGGGCTCATTGAGCTTCCCTGGACGATACATAATATCGTAATTATAGGTGGAGAGCTCAATTCTCCACCGCAAGATCTTATCGTTCTTGATCTTGCCCCTCTGTGTGTTGTTGAACATAAACGCCACGGATCGTTGATCCGTGATCAGGGTGAACCGCTTCCCTGCCAGGTAAGGGCGCCAGTGTCTGACTGCCTCCACAATGGCCTGAGCCTCCTTCGCCACCGCTGAGTGCCGAATTTCGGGGCCTTGAAGGGTGCGGGAAAAGAACGCGACGGGCCTGCCTGCCTGGTTTAGTGTGGCGGCTAGGGCGAAATCAGATGCATCACTCTCCACCTGGAAAGGGATGGATTCATCCACCGCGTGCATCGTGGCTTTCGAGATGTCGCTTTTCAAAGCCTTGAAGGCCAATTGGGCCTCCGGCGTAAGTGGGAAGGTCGTGGACTTGATGAGCGGACGAGCTTTGTCTGCGTAGTTGGGGACCCACTGCGCATAGTACGAAAAGAACCCGAGGCATCTCCTCAGTGCTTTTGTCCTAGCAGGCAAGGGAAGTTCAGTAAGGGGGCGCATACGGTCTGGATCAGGGCCAATGACCCCGTTTTCCACCACGTATCCAAGGATGGCTAACCTGCGCGTACGGAATACGCACTTCTCCCTGTTATAGGTCAGATTCAGGTGAGATGCGGTGCGCAGAAAGTGTTGGAGATTCGTGTCATGGTCCTGCTGGCCATGGCCGCAGATGGTGACGTTATCCAGGTACGGGAAGGTAGCCCGCAACCCATTCTGGTCCACCATTCGGTCCATAGCACGCTGGAAGACCGAGACCCCATTGGTGACACCAAACGGAACCCTGAGGAAATGGTATAGACGACCATCCGCCTCAAAAGCCGTATATTGTCGGTCCTCTGGGCGGATGGGGAGTTGATGGTAGGCGGACCTAAGGTCTATGGTAGAGAACACTCGGTACTGCGCAATCTGATTGACCATATCAGAAATGCACGGGAGAGGATACGCATCCAGCTGCGTATAACGGTTAATGGTCTGACTGTAGTCGATGACCATCCGAGGTTTGTTCCCGCTTTTGACTACCACGACCTGCGCTCTCCACGGACTAGCACTGGCCTGTATGATCCCTTCCTTGAGGAGCCGCTGAACCTCAGATCTAATAAAGATCCGGTCTTCAGCGCTGTAACGCCTACTTTTAGTAGCGATGGGCTTGCAGCCTGGTACCAGATTCTTAAATAGGGATGGTGTAGTGATTTTCAGAGTGGAAAGATTGCATGCGGGGCGCTTTGGGCAATTTGGAGGCTGCGGCTGATTCCCTACTGCCAGTGAAGGGAGTGGCCCACCGTACTGTAGGATCACACTCTTCATGTGGACCATAAAATTTAGTCCGAGGAGAATTGGCGCACAAAGGTGAGGTAACACAAGGAGCCTGTATTGCTCGTAAATTGTGCCCTGTACCTCTAGAGTTACCATACATCGTCCTTGGATCGGTACAGACCGGGACCGTGATGCCATGGAAATTGTCTGCTTGGCAGGGAGAACCCGGAGTCCACACCTTTTAGCAGTGTCAGGGTGTATGAAACTCTCGGTGCTCCCACTGTCAAACAGACAATTCACAGTTCGACCATTTACCTTGATATCCATCATTGAATTCTCAAGCCTGTGGTGCTTAGTCTGGTCCAGGGAGATCGACGCCACCGTTGGCCCCTGGGCGTCACTGCATGCCGCCGATGTTGATGCTGAGGACCCCTGCTGGTCGCTCCTAGTCGTCGTGGACCATAATGGCCGCCCCCATGAATCGCACGTGGGCGCGGGCGCCAAACGCAGCGACTCCTGGTGGTCTTCCTCCTCCTCCGTCAGCCACGATGGCGCCGTCCTGGATTCGCACGTGGTCAGACCTCGTGGGTACTGCGACGCTGAAGGAGATTGTCTCCGTTCTGGAGGGTTACAAGCTGCACTGCCGTTATTGGACTTCGACCTGCAAACTTTACCGTAGTGGCCTTTTTTACCGCACTGGCTGCAGATTGCCGTTCTTGCCGGACACTGTTGCCGTGGATGCTTGGCCCCACCGCAAAAATAGCGTCGCTGGCCGCCTGGAGCTGCCGCCGTCGTCGGATCGATCTGGGAGCGCGAGTTTGCGGGGCGAGGAGGGATTTGAGCTTGCTCTTGCCACGTTGACTCCACGTGGTCCTCGGGGTACAGCGCCAAGCTTTTCGACGCCGCTTCCAGCATCTCAGCCATCTCCATCGCTTGGGTCAAGTCGAGGTTCCCCTTTTCCAGTAATTTAAGCCGGATGTACGAGGACCCTACCCCTGCTACGAACGCGTCTCGGGCGAGGTCGTACATGTATTGTTCGGCTGATACGTCTTTACAATCGCAACCCCTGGCAAGCTGCAGGAGCTCATTGGCGTAGTCCTCCATGGTTTCGCCCGACTGCCGACGTCGTGTAGCGAGGAGGTAACGAGCATGTATCTCGTTGGGTGGTTTCGTGTATCGTTTCTTCAAGAGCTCGACGGCCCTCGGGTAAGTGGTAGCCGCACGAATCGCGAGATAAATTGTGTCGCTTACCCTTGCGTGGAGGACTTGGAGTTTGTCGCTGTCTGTAGTAATAGCTACAGAGGCAGCCAGGTAGTCTTTGAAACACTTCCACCAGTGGTCGAAGGTGTTAGCGGCACCGACCGCACGTGGGTCCAACGCCAGACGATCTGGTTTCAAGATCTGTTCCATACTCTCTTTTTTTTGTACAGCTGAGAGTTTTCTGTTAGACAATAAAATTGATGCGCGACAATCAAGCACGTGGAACAAGGCTTCAGCTATTGAAGGCTTTTATTGTCTAACAATGGAACTAACTAACACGAATACACCAGTTCAGACTGAAGGGGTCCTGCCGGAGCAGAGGGTCTTATACCTCTCCTCCGGAGGCGGGGCCCCACCGGGATGTGCCATAATAACATTTACAACAGGTAAACACCCTCACCCAACAACATTGTACAACCCCCACAGTGACAACACCCTAACCCAACAGTAACATAAGAACAACCCCCAGTGGTAACCAACGATGGTTCACCACACCATCTCTCTCTCTCCCCCTTTTGAGGCACTGTCACCAGAGCTGCCACTGCCCCCCACTCCCATAAGCATGGTGGCCCTTCAGCTTTCTCCCCTAAGAGCTGCTGACCCAATCAGAGGCCTACAAGGTCAGGGAAGTGGGGGAAGGGGGCACTGGGGGCCTGTCAGGCACCAGGAAGGATGCAGGGTCGCTCATTCAGGACAGGTGGTGCTATTGTTGAGGGGGTAGCCATTCCCACTGAGGAGTACCTCTGTAGGTTAGAGTGTCCAAAAATGGAAGCCTCGCCTTGGAGCCAGCAGGGAGGCTTCTAGACGATGGTAAACCTCCAAGCAGCTGGCATGCCCGCGTGAGTGGGAAGAAGCCCTTAATTGGTCACTTAAATGGCCCAGTTAGGCTCCAGCCTGCCACCTTGCAGCAGCTGGCAATGCGCTAAAAGGCTGGTAAGACTCAACCTTCGCTTTCTGATTTTGATTTTAGAAAAAGGGCGGCATGGAGAAGTTGAGCTGAAGCGCCTGTTTCCATGCTGTAAACCTCTATGACTCTAAGTACCTCCAGATGTTTTCCTCCATCAAAGGTGTTATATAAATGGAAGTTGTTGTTGTTTTGGGCCAGTCTCTTAAGATTCTCTGAGCATAAATCAGTCTGAAACCAACACAACTTAGTGCAGGAAGCATAAGATAGCATCAGATAGGGAATGGGAAAGTGGCGTCGGATGGAGGAACATGGTGTAAGTTCAGTATGATGTGGATAAGTTACAAATTTCAATGTTAATAATAGTGAGAGTTTATGAAACACCTGAACTTCATTCCAATATTTATCCTACGATGAAACAAAATGTACTGGTGAGTTACATGGTACCACTTTGCTTTCGAACTTACTGAAAAGACAGATTTCAATTTATTAACAATAAGCTACAAACCCAGTCAAAGTGAGTTATCCAAATGTCTGTAGTCCTTGGAAATGTGGAGCCCTGAGGCAGGAAAGTCTCATCAAGGGTTAACCAGAAAGGTTGCTTCTGGAGACCAGGAGGAGAGCACTTGAGTTACCTCTGAGGCCTCATTTTAATTCTGCAAGCATGCAGCAGGCTTGTGTAAATACATTTGGGAGATTGCAGTATTGACCACAAACATGAAGAGAGAAGGAAGTCTTAACATCCTGCTTCTTAAAGGTGAACCTCATTTTAAAGGGGAAATCTCATGAAAGAAGGAACAAAATTTTGTCTGGCTAAATCTGGTGATGGGAAGATTAAATACAAAAAGTGGAGAGGGTGATCAGTACTGATGTAAATTTGTAGTCACCAGGCTGGTCTTCCTCAAAGCGGGAGAGCTAGGAAAGTAGCGACACTGAGGTATCTTTTATTCATTCATGGGATATGGGCATCCCTGGCTGTGCCAGCATTTATTGCCCGTCCTTGAGAATCAACCAGATTGCTGAGGGTCTGGAGTCACATGTAGGTCAGACCAGGTAAGGACGACAGATTTCCTTCCCCAAAGAACATTATTGAACCAGATGGGTTTTTCTGATAATTGACAATAGTTTCATGGTCATCATTAGACTTTTAACTCCAGATTTCTATTGAATTCAAATTTAACCATTGGCCGTGGTGGAATTCGAACCCAGGATTCCCAGAACATTGCCCCGGGACTCTGGATTACGAGTCCAATGACAATACAACACCACTGCCTACCCTGAGATGCCAAGCAGAGTAGAATTATGATTTGATTGTTGTCACATGTATTGGGATACATTGAAAAGTATTATTTCTTGCGCGTTATACAGATAAAGCATACCGTTTTATAGAGAAGGAAAGAAATAGAAGGGAGGACTTAGTTTGACAGTGGGGATATCTCTTTTTATCTCTTGGAGCAGTGATGGGGCCAGGTGAGGGAGTACCTCTACTCTGAGGTAAGAAAGCTGGTTCATGTGGCTTGGGAAAAGCTTAGGTTAATGATATCGGTAACTTGAGCCCAGTGCGATGCCTCTTCCCATGTCTGAGATAAATCTTGAACGACAGGCAATGTTTCCTGCAATTTGAGGCTGTCAAGGGAAAAAGTAAATGCTACTCATTAGAAGATTATACCGTTGCACAAGACACTGCCTTCAGGGAATGAAGAGTAAAAACTGCAGGAAGCAAAATCCTTGTGTATTTTAGACATCCTTGGAACCAATGTTAGTTCAAAACATTATTGGAAATATGCTTAAGGAGATTCAAAGCTTCCAGTATTTCCAGGGTAGTTTGTTAGGGCAGCGTCTCTAGCTTTAAGACGATTAATGTAAGTGGGCAGTAGGGCCAGACCTCCCTGCCTGGGTTTCTCACAGATGAGTACTCAAGTTTGCAAAAGTACCACATCCCCTAATCTCCCCATCCCCTGACCACGAGTCTCTGATCCCATCAACTTCAGGGATCAGCAGTAATGGATGCACACAGCTAGGCACAGCGTTTAAGCTGGGATGTGCCTCTGTAAATATACAGAGTCATTGCTCTGCCTATTAAGAGAGGGCTTCAACCGATGCTATACACTAGATACATCGATGACATTTTCTTCCTTTGGACTCATGGTGAACAATCACTGAAACAACTCTATGATGACATCAACAAGTTCCATCCCATCATCAGACTCACCATAGACTACTCTCCGGAATCGGTTGCATTCTTGGACACACGCATCTCCATTAAGGACGGTCACCTCAGCACCTCACTGTACCGCAAGCCCACGGATAACCTCACGATGCTCCACTTCTCCAGCTTCCACCCTAAACACGTTAAAGAAGCCATCCCCTACGGACAAGCCCTCCGTATACACAGGATCTGCTGGGATGAGGAGGATCGCAACAGACACCTCCAGACGCTGAAAGATGCCCTCATAAGAACAGGATATGGCGCTCGACTCATTGATCAACAGTTCCAACGCGCCACAGCGAAAAACCGCACCGACCTCCTCAGAAGACAAACACGGGACACAGTGGACAGAGTACCCTTCGTTGTCCAGTACTTCCCCGGAGCGGAGAAGCTACGGCATCTCCTCCGGAGCCTTCAACATGTCATTGATGAAGACGAACATCTCGCCAAGGCCATCCCCACACCCCCACTTCTTGCCTTCAAACAACCGCACAACCTCAAACAGACCATTGTCCGCAGCAAACTACCCAGCCTTCAGGAGAACAGTGACCATGACACCACACAACCCTGCCACAGCACCTCTGCAAGACGTGCCGGATCATCGACACAGATGCCATCATCTCACGTGAGAACACCATCCACCAGGTACACAGTACATACTCTTGCAACTCGGCCAACATTGTCTACCTGATACGCTGCAAGAAAGGATGTCCCGAGGCATGGTACATTGGGGAAACTATGCAGACGCTGCGACAACGGATGAATGAACACCGCTCGACAATCACCAGGCAAGACTGTTCTCTTCCTGTTGGGGAGCACTTCAGCGGTCACGGGCATTCGGCCTCTGATATTCGGGTAAGCGTTCTCCAAGGCGTCCTTCGCGACACACGACAGCGCAGAGTCGCTGAGCAGAAACTGATAGCCAAGTTCCGCACACACGAGGACGGCCTCAACCGGGATATTGGGTTCATGTCACACTATTTGTAACCCCCACAGTTGCCTGGACCTGCAGAGTTTCACTGGCTGTCTTGTCTGGAGACAATACACATCTTTTTAGCCTGTCTTGATGCTCTCTCCACTCATGTTCTTTTGTTTCTTAAAGACTTGATTAGTTGTAAGTATTCGCATTCCAACCATTATTCATGTAAATTGAGTTTGTGTCTTTATATGCTCTGTTTGTGAACAGAATTTCCACTCACCTGAAGAAGGGGCTTGGAGCTCCGAAAGCTTGTGTGGCTTTTACTACCAAATAAACCTGTTGGACTTTAACCTGGTGTTGTTAAACTTCTTACTGTATTAAGAGAGGGATCAGGGATGGGCACTGCTGCCTCACAGTGCCAGGGACCCAGGTTTGATTCCCAGCTTGGGTCATTGTCTGTGTGGAGTCTGCATGTTCTCCCCGTGTCTGCGTGGGTTTCCCCCAGGTGCTCCAGTTTCCTTCCACACTCCAAAGATGTGCGGGTTAGGTGGATTGGCCATGATAAATTGTTCCTTAGTGTCAGGGAGATTAGCAGAGTAAATATGTGGGGTTACGGGAATGGGGCCTGGGTAGGATTGTGGTCGGTGCAGACTCAGTGGGCCGAGCGGCCTCCTTCTGCACTGTACGGATTCTATCATATCTAATGGTCGGTCGAGCTTTATCATAGAATGGTTAGAGAACAAAAGGAGACCATTCAGCCCCTTGTGTCCATGCCAACTCTCTACAGGAGAAACTCAGCTAGTTCCACAGCTCTACCTTTTCCCCGTAGCTTTGCAATTTATTTCTATCCAGGTAACGATCCGATTCTCTTTCGAAAGCCACACTTGATTCTGCCTCCACAACATCCCCGGGCGGTGCATTCCAGATCCTAACCACATGCTGCGCAAAGAAAAGATTTTCCTCAAGTCACTTTTGGTTCATTTGCCATTCCTCTTAAAGAAAGAAGGTGACTGTCATAGCAAGGAACTAATTACTTCTCCACTTAGCAGCTGACTCTGATTTACCTGCTTCACCCACCCCATAGCAATTAAAGACCCTCCTCCCCCTCAAACCATCTGAACTCCCCTCTCTAACCCTTCAAAATATCCACCTCAGATACCAACCTTCCTGATCTCCCTCACCCAACACCTTTGATCCTCAAACTTTCCCCCACTCCTTCCACTCATACTAACCCTTCCAATCTTCCCATTCTGACCCTTCCAATCTCTCCTCTGGCCCCTGATCGTCTCCTGACACAGGGCCTTCATATCCCCCCTCTCAACCAACTCCTCTTCCTGAATCCTGACCTTCTCCTTCCCACTGTCTCTAATCTCTATCATGCTCTGAGCCTCAATTCTGATCCTGATCTCCCCCCTGTTCCAGACCTCAGCACTTTCCCCCATCCTCCAACTCCCCAACCTTTGATCTCTCCTCTGGCCTTTAATCTTGCCCCTCTCCCCCTATCTGTCCTTCACAATCTCTCCCTCCCTCCTTTCTGCTCCCACCATCAGGCCTAGTGCCAGAGGCCTACGCACTTGACAGCCTCTCACTCGAGCTGGATGAGGCCAGGGAACAGAGTCGTTAATCAGGCTCTGCCAGTAAATTCCGCAGGATTTGAGGGAAACCCATTTTCCCATGTGTCCTTACTGCAGAATTACCCTCACCCACTCCAGTTCCCTCCCTACCTCTCAGATAAGATTGTGGCCAGTGTTGCTTAACTTGTATCTCTTCCATTGAAATGAGCACTGCATTGAGTTTAAGCAGTACATTCATAAAAACTATTGTAATTTACAACAGTTACCAAACTCATACAGAATCTGTCATGGATTAAGATAAATCAGTAAAACTGAACTGCACACTCCTGCTCCTTGGAGACTACAGGGAGAGGCAATCTTCCGTTACTTGCACACATATCTATTAACATATTGAAAGACACAGTTTTAGCCCCATTAATATCTGTTAAGAATTTGACCTTTTATCTGACAGCACTCCAAGTGCTGTAATGCAAAAGGAATTTCTCCTAATGCTGGGTATGAGAATCTCTGCTCATTACCAGATGCCATTTTTAGGCACTTTTGACCACTGTTAGGATGATTCAGTGATCTTTTAGTTCACCGTGGGTTTTCTCCCAGTCTTCCAGGTGTTAGCTGTTCACCCAGCACCCCCCCCCACCCCACCCCGCCCCCCTCCCACCCCATTGTCCTTCCCTGTTTCTCGTTTCATTTTAGATTGCCATTTTAATCTATTCCTTGCTCAGATTATACACTTCCTAATCTCTCACTCTGTATTTATCCTGCATGCTCAGAAACATGTCTTGAAATATTTGCCATTGACCCTCAACTGAATCGTTATTTTTTTAAAAACCCAACAGCATAGTGTTAAATTTCACTGAGTTTCAACATAATGTGGGAGCTATCACATAGGATGTCTACTACCAGGGTGTTATCTGGACTATTTCACAATATCAAGTCAAGATATGAGCTGTTACCTGAGCACCGCTATATGGAGAAGTAATTGTCTGCTGCATTTGCCACCTCATCCATTTGTACAATGTTCCTGTTCTTGTCTGTTCATTTATTGAAAGAGTAATTTATTTTCCGTAGTGGGCAGGATTCTCCAATCTCACCCACGCCCGCCCCGCTACAGGTGAGAACGGAGAATTTGGCGTCCCCAGCCAAAACTCCATTCACTTTCAGCAGCACCGGAGAATCCCAGCCACGAACGAGGACACAGATATTTTCAGCACCTATTTTATGTGAAAACTGTGAAACCTTTGCTTCATATACAAAATCTTCCATTGAAATTGGATGAGGCGGTAGATTTTCATATATCTCAGTTATGTCAGACATGAAGAGCTTCCATACTTCCAGGAACACTCAGAAACATCGCATCCATTTCTATCTTTTAGATTTAGCCAGGTTTCACAATGAGCTCATAAAACAAATGGCTCACCTTAATGAATATACATATAACTGGAGGGAGGTCTTGTGGTGCAGTGGGTAGCATCCCTGCCTGTGACTCAGAATCTTTAAGTTTAGGTCCCACTCCAGGACTTAATGACCAAGGAAGGTGCATTCATAACTGCTATATATTTAAATGGTTGCATGATTACTTTAAGAGCTGATCCCATAATTTGATGGTGATGTCATTAGGGTGCTGCACAAGCTGCTGTTTTAGTTTCAGTCTGTCCTCTGCACAGTCAACATCTCCTTCAATAAATCTTTCGTTGTTAATTTGAATCCACATGTGCCAACCACATCTTTTTCTTTTGGTTTAAAACGCACAACCCCGAACACAGTTAGGGTATTACAATAACGTGGCCAAAAAGATTGACCATCTGCCTGCAAATCCTTTCCAGCACACATCAATGGCAGGTGGCAAGAGCGGGAGAGATTCCTGGTCAGCCATGGGGTGGAAAGAATTTTGGAGCTTCCGCTGTTACTTTTCATAGTTAGAGCATGCGTGTAAAAGTTCATGTTGCCACAACAACTCAATTTCCTCGAGTAACTCACCATCAGTGCATTTTAGATTTAGTTCATCTTCACCTTCAGTTCCCCACTTCTTGATAATTGGATCCAGTAAACCCCGATTTTACTTCAGGCTAAAGGGCCAGCTGTGAGCAGTCAGCAGGATGAATGTCAGGCTCACCCTAGCTGGCACGGAGATATGAGGCCCAGGAGATTTTCATTCCCAGGCCTCGTTTAGAAACATCAGGCCTGACTGACACCTGAACCAATGATACGTGGTTGGCTGGTGAGCTGGTGGAGTTCAAGGGAATTCCGCAGCCAGGGAGCTACGAGGATGCTCCCCAACAGACAGGTAAGTGGATCTTGGGTGCATAGGGATCATGGGCCCCATGCACCCCAGACATTCTCTCTTCCACTTTTTTCCGTTGGAAAAAAGATACAAACGTCTGAGATCACATACCAACTGACTCAAGAACAGCTTCTTCCCTGCTGCCATCAGATATTTGAATGGATCTACCTTATCTTAAATTGATCTTTCTCTACACCTTAGGTATGACTGTTTCGTTTTATTCATTCATGGGACATGGGCGTCGCTGGCTGGTCAGCATTTATTGCCCATTCCTAGTTGCCCTTGAGAAGGTGGTGGTGAGCTGCCTTCTTGAAACACTGCAGTCCACGTGCAGTGGGTTGACCCACATTGCCATTAGGGAGGGAATTGACCCAGCGACTGAGAAGGAACGGCGATATATTTCCAAGTCAGGATGGTGAGTGGCTTGGAGGGGAACTTGCAGGTGGTGGTGTTCCCATGTATCTGTTGCCCTTGTTCTACTAGATGAAAGTGGTCGTGGTTTGGAAAATGCTGTCTAAGGATCTTTGGTGAATTGCTGCAGTGCATCTTGTAGATAGTACACACTGCTGCTATTGAGCGTCGGTGGTGGAGGGAGTGAATGTTTGTGGATGTGGTGCCAATCAAGCGACTGCTTTGTCATGGATGGTGTCAAGTGTCTTGAGTGTTGTTGGAGCTACAGCCTTCCAAGCAAGTGAGGAGTTTCCCATCACACTCCTGACTTATGCCTTATAGATGGTGGACAGGCTTTGGGGAGTCAGGAGGTGAGTTACTCAGCGCAGTATTCCTAGCCTCTAAGACTGTAACACTATATTCTGCACCATTTCCTTTCCTTTTCTATGAACGGTATGATTTGTCTGTATAGCGCACAAGAAACAATACTTTTCACTGTATACTAATACATGTAACAATAATAAATCAAATAATGGAGTGTCTTATTTTTATGATGCAGAATGACCCACCATTGCTGTAAACTACTCTTAACACATTTTCAGAATATGAATGCACCACTGCAAGACATCTGCAGCCTTGTTACAAGATACACTAACATGTGCTATCTGACCTTTGATCCCCGTCCCAAGTCAGACAGATAACTTCATGTAATACAGAGCATACCCGCATTTTATCTAATACTGGAGTCCACTATCATAATCACCCTATTATCGTGACAGGGAGGTAGCAAATGAGTAATGTCAGAGAATAGGGGAGGGAAATCATGGACAGGGGACACCTTGATATTCCTTACTCCTGCTCAGAGCAGAGAGACCTGCGCATGTGCAATAGCACCCTCTGCTGTTCTTAGCCAGCTTTCTAGCGGTTTAAGCCCCGTTCCCTCCCCCGACAGGTGAGGAATGGATTTTGATGTTTTTTTCTGCTCTAAGTGCATAAAATAGCAGATTTGGTCTCACCCAAAAAATGGATCAGAAACTCTCCCATTTTCACGCTCGTTCTGGACTTAGAATCTTTTTCATAAGATCATTCCCATATAGTGTCCTGGTATGTTTGATGTTATGATGTGGAGATGCTGGTGTTGGACTGGGATAAACACAGTAAGAGTTTTAACAACACCAGGTTAAAGTCCAACAGGTTTATTTGGTAGCAAATGCCATTAGCTTTCGGAGCGCTGCTCCTTCTTCAGATGGAGTGGAAATCTTAGATTTCCACTCCATCTGAAGAAGGAGCAGCGCTCCGAAAGCTAATGGCATTTGCTACCGAATAAACCTGTTGGGCTTTAACCTGGTGTTGTTAAAACTCTTACTATGTTTGATGTTATCAGATCCCACCCTGTAAACCTCATTAATGCCCACACCTTCTTGGAGCAACTGCCTTATAGAGTGGCCGAAGCAGACATTCTGAAACAATGCATGGCACAAGTTTGGCCAGAGGGTGATGAACTACATGCCATTGCAATTTTAACCCGGCCTCCATGTTCCCCACCTTCACTGAGCGTGGAGGTTAAAAGGGGAGCCATTGTTTTCAGGTCCAGATGTTCACTGACACCTTCACTATTCAGATCACTGTGCTGCATCTGATATTCAGTAGCTGCCTTACGTTTCTGTCAAGTCTCGTGTTAGACCGTCTCACTCAGCACAGATGAAGGATCAAGCCTGTGGCCTTCCTGGTCTCTGTGGTTCAACTCTTCGCCAGATACAATTGCTCAGCAATTGTTCATGTTTCTTTTTAAAGAAAACCAATTGCAGAATCCAAATTCAAAAGGTCTTTGCAATCTGTAAATTAAACTGCTTGGGAAAACGGATTAGGAGCAGCTCCAGTCAAAGAGTTACTCGATCGTTAAACAATAAAAATGAGTGAATAATACTTTTTAATCCTTGGATTCTGCAATCTTCAGGAGAGCTATAAATAGACAGCCGAAGATGAAGATCTCCGGGATTTGATTCATACCTGCTAAGTGGGCCAAGCTGATAACAAAGTTACAAGTGAGTTATGATCTGTGCCATGGTCATTCATCATACACTAGATCTATATTGTATGTTAGAAAGCTATTTATAATGGATTGTATGATTTTTAAATCTGAATCGCGCTGATGTGTTGGACTGTGGAGTCTTTTAGAAACATAGAAAATAGAAGCAAGAGGAAGCCATTCGGCCCTGCAAGCCTGCTCCATCATTCATTATGATCATGGATGATCATCTAACTCAATAGCCTGATACCGCCTTCCCCCCATATCCTTTGACGCCCTTCACCCAAGTGCAATATCCAGCTGCTTCTTGAAAACATTCAATGTTTTGGCGTCAACTACTTACTGTGGTTGTGAATTCCACAGCTTGGCCACTCTCTGGCTGAAGAATCTTCTCCTCATCTCTGTCCTAAACAGTCTACCTGTATCCTTAGACTCTGACTCCTGGTTCTGGACACCCCCACAATCAGAAACATCTTTCTTGCATCTATCCTGTCTAGTCCTCTTAGAATTGTATAGGTTTCTTTGAGATCCCTCCTCATTCTTCTGAACTTCAGCAAATAAAATCCTAACCTACTCAATCTTTCCTCATACATCAGTCCTGCCATTCCCGGACTCAGTCTGGTAAACCTTCTCTGCACTCCCTCGAGAGCAAGAACTTGCTTACTCAGATAAGGAAACCAAAGCTGTACACAATATTCCAGGTGTGGTCTCAGCAAGGCCCTGTATAATTGCATCAAGACATCCTTATTCCTATACTTGGATCCTCTCGCTATGAAGGCCAGCATGCCATTTATCTTTTTTACTGCCTGCTGCACTTGTATGCTTACCTTCAGTGACTGGTGTATGAAGACACCCAGGCCTCGTTACACATTCCCCTCTCCTAATTTATAGCCATTCAGATAATAGATTGCCTTCCTGTTTTTGCTACCAAAGTGGATAACCTCACATTTATCCAAATTATACTACATCTGCCATTTGTTTGCCCACTCACTCAACTTGTCCCAATCACACTGAAGGATCTCTGCATCCTCCTCACAGCTCACCTTCCCATCTGTTCTCTAAAAGAATATTCAAACAATACAATGAGGAGATTTTTAAAAATTTCAACCTAAATTTGTCAGAAAGTTGGTAATGGGATTTTGATGTCTGCCTAAGTCTACAGTTCCCACTCATAAATGGATCAAAAATAAGAGGGCACAGGTTTAAAGTGACTTACAAAAGAAGCAAATGTGATGTGATTTTAAAAAAACTTCTCCACATGAGTGGTTCGGGTCTGGGACACTCTGTCTGGAAGTGTGGTGGAGGCAGGTTCAATTGAAGCTTTCACGAGGGCATTAGATGATTACTTGATTAGAAGCAGTGTGTAGAGGGTTGGTCAAAGGCAGGGGAATGGTACTAAGCCATGATGCTTGTTTGGAGAGTCAGTGCTGACGCGATGGGCCGAATGATCTCCTTCTGCACCGTAATAATTCCACGATTGTGCAAAGTGATCCAACCCATTTTCCGATTCAGGTGTGAGCAACACGTGCCAATATTGGGGAGCGTGGTTCAGGGGAGGGAGTGAAACATATCCAGGGGTGGGAGGAAGGGATATGTTGGCATCAATAGGCTGGAAGATCTTTTTTTAAAAATGAGTTTTTGTAAGAGCACTTATTCAAATGCTCCTTCTCATTCTGACAAAAGATCACTGACCTGCAACATTAACTAACTTTCTCTCTCCACCAATGCTGCCTGACCTGCTGAGTATTTTCTGAGTACTTTGTGTTATTATTTCAATCATCCTGCCCTACTTCAGGCTGCATTTGTTGAACCACATACCATTTTCTCAGTATTCCACAATACAGCATCCCTTTCAGGCTCTGCAGTTCTTTCCATTCAGAAACCAGAACTTAAGTTTGGGGTATTTGTAAAGTGATATTGTTGAGCACAATTCACTCTGAACGTGCCCTGCTATCATTGAAATCCAAATTTGAAAACGTGGACATTCGTTGAACTCTCTACATGGTTCCATAACCTTAAGTAATCCTTTTGTGATAAAATTAGATTGACATTGATTTCAGTTGCAGTGCAGTGCTGTACTGTATAAAATGTAAGTTGTGGTTCTAAATGAAAGATCATTACTCTGAACTTAAGCTTGGGCCAAGTTTGCAAATGGCCGCTGAAGCGGGATCGAAGGCAGTGATCAGTAATTTCCTGTCACCAGCCAGTGGGACCCCGTTGCTGCTGATTTCCCACCTCCAAGCCCTCCAAGGTTTGGGTGGAAATGGCGATTCACCTGCAAGCACCAGGTAACCAATTACCCATAAGGACCTGTGCGTCTCAATCTGCTGCCAGGAATTTCCCAGCCTGCAGGTAGACCACGTACTGAAGCCGAAACTCAGACAAAGGATGGAGCCAGTCTCCTGGCAGCAGACCAGCTGTTGGTGGGTGGGTGGTTGGGGGCAGCATTCCAGCATTAATGAGGACAGCACAGTGACACAGTGGTTAGCACTGCTGCCTCACAGCACCAGGGGTCCAGGTTCATTCCCGGTTTGGGTCACTGTCTGTGTGGAGTTTGCATGTTCTTCCCATGTCTGCGTGGGTTTCCTCCAGATGCTTTGGTTTCTCTCACAGTCCGAAAGACGTGCTGGTTAGATGCATTGGCCATGCTAAATTCTCCCTCAGCGTACCCAAACAGGTGCCAGTGTATGGCGACTTGCAGATTTTAACAGACCATAAGATCATAAGACATAGGAGCAGAATTAGGCCACTCGGCCGATCAAATCTGCTCCACTATTCAATCATGGCTGATACTTTTCTCATCCCCATTCTCCTACCTTTTCCCCATAACCCCTGATCCCCTTATTAATCAAGAACCTATCTATCTCTGTCTTAAAGACACTCAATGACCTGGCCTCCACAGCCTTCCGCGGCAAAGAGTTCCACAGATTCACCACTCTCTGGCTGAAGAAATTTCTCCTCATCTCTGTTTTAAAGGATTGTCCCTTTCGCCTGAGGTTGTGCCCACTGGTTCTAGTTTTTCCTACTAGTGGAAACATCCTCTCCACGTCCACTCTATCCAGGCTTCACAGTATCCTGTAAGTTTCAATAAGGTCCCCCCTCATCCTTCTAAACTCCAATGAGTACAGACCCAGAGTCCTCAACTGTTCCTCATATGACAAGCTCTACATTCCAGGGATCATTCTTCTGAACCTCGTTTAGACCCTTTCCAAGACCATCACATCCTTCCTTAGATACAGGGCTCAAAACCGCTCACAATACTCCAAATGGGGTCTGACCAGAGTCTTATACAGCCTCAGAAGTACATCCCTGCTCTTGTATTCTAGCCCTCTCGGCATGAATGCTAACATTGCATTTGCCTTCCTAGCTGCCGACTGAACCTATACATTAACCTTAAGAGAATCTTGAACAAGGACTCCCAAGTCTCTTTCCGCTTCTGATTTCCGAATCATTTCCCCATTTAGAAAATAGTCTATGCCTCCATTCCTCCTTCCAAAGTGCATAACCTCACACTTTTCCACATTGTATTCCATCTGCCACTTCTTTGCCCACTCTCTAAGCCTGTCCAAGTTCTTCTGCAGCCCCCCTGATTTCTCAATACTACCTGATCCTCTGCATATCTTTGTATCATCAGCAAACTTAGGAACAGTGCGTTCAGTTTCTTCTTCCAAATTGTTAATGTATATTGTGAAAAGTTGCCGTCCCAGCACTGACCCCTGAGACACACCACTAGTCACCGGCTGCCATCCTGAAAAAGACCCCTTTATCCCCACTCTCTGCCTTCTGCCAGTCAGCCAATCCTCTATCCATGCCAGAATCTTACCCTTAACTCCAAGGGCTCTTAATTTATTTCACAGTCTCCTGTGCGGCACCTTGTCAAAGACCTTCTGTAAATCTAAATAAATCATGTCCACTGATTCTCCTTTATCTAACTTCCTTGTTACCTCCTCAAAGAACGCTAACAGATTTGTCATTTGTTTGTTGAAGTCCCCCATGATTATTGTAATATTGCCTTTTTTACATGCCTTTTCTGTCTCCTGATTTATTTTCTGCCCCACATCCTGACTGCTGCTAGGAGGCCTGTACAAATATCCTTGGATATTTAGATCCCAGCCCTGATTCCCTTGCAGCCACGTCTCTGTGATGTCCACAACATTGTATTGTCTAATTTCAATGTGCGCAACAAGCTCATTTACCTTGTTATGTATACTGCACGCATTTAAGTACAACACCCTCAGTCCTGCATTGACCACCTCCCTTCTCATTCTTGTCACCTTTTTTGTTCTGCCTGAGGTTAGATTCCTGCCACCTTCTATACTCTCTGTTCTATTACTTGGCCTGGAAACTTTACTAACCTCTCCTGAGCCCTCGGCTCCTTTAACTAGCTGAAAGTCCTTATTATTAACCTGCACTTCTACCCTCTCCTTTAACTTTGATTTTCTAATTCTCCATACAACTGAACTCTCCCCCCACTATTTAGTTTAAAGCCCTATCTACAACCCTAGTTACACGATTCACCAGGACTCTGGTCCCAGCGCGATTCAGATGAAGACCGTCCCATCGGAACAGGTCCCCTCTTCCCCAGTACTGGTGCCAATGTCCCATGAATTCAAACCCATTCCTCCCACACCAATCACCACAGTAACTTCATTGCAGCATTAATGCAAGACTGATTGTGACACTAATAAATTGACTTTAAACTTAAAACTCTTAAGGATTAGCTCCCTCCACAGCCTCAGTGACCAGAGGAACACAGCTATAGCTACTTGCTTCCAAATGAAGATGTTGATGATCTGGCAGCTGTGGCTTCATTATATTTTACTGTTTGAAAGAAGTCTTTAGGGGGCACCTCCATCTTGAAGCTCTCTTTATTTCAATGAGCTACAGCCTCAGGAACCCACTCTCTGTGCCTTACTGGGCGAGGCTCCGAGCGGCACCCCGCTTAATTGGTCACCTCCTCAAAAATCGCTTCCAGGATTTTGCTGCTGGTTGTTTCCTGTTGCCAAGTGGGAATCCAGCCTGGTATCCGGTTTGGGATTCTGGAGCACAAATGCAGTTTGTTTACTCTGTTCCTGTCTCCACGGAGACAGCCCGACCCACTGAGCTTTTATATATGGTTTGCTTCTTTGGGATAGAACAAACTGAAAATACCAAATCTATTAGTAAAACTGCAAGGAGCTCAAAAGTACCACTGGAGTGTGTGCAGTAATTATGGAAAAGTGCCCTAATTAGACTATTCTGAATCACGTGCAATAATGAACAGTGGACTAAAATAAAACCAGCAGAGCTAGTTTGAATGTTTTCAGATTTCATTGAGTTACATTAAAGTTTTAGTGCATTTCAAATCTGGCCTTTGAAGTGAAGATGGACCCTTTTATACATAAGAACATAAGAACATAAGAAATAGGAGCAGGAGTAGGCCATCTAGCCCCTCGAGCCTGCCCCGCCATTCAATAAGATCATGGCTGATCTGACGTGGATCAGTACCACTTACCCGCCTGATCCCCATAACCCTTAATTCCCTTACCGCTCAGGAATCCATCCATCCGCGCTTTAAACATATTCAGCGAGGTAGCCTCCACCACCTCAGTGGGCAGAGAATTCCAGAGATTCACCACCCTCTGGGAGAAGAAGTTCCTCCTCAACTCTGTCTTAAACCGACCCCCCTTTATTTTGAGGCTGTGTCCTCTAGTTTTAACTTCCTTACTAAGTGGAAAGAATCTCTCCGCCTCCACCCTATCCAGCCCCCGCATTATCTTATAAGTCTCCATAAGATCCCCCCTCATCCTTCTAAACTCCAACGAGTACAAACCCAATCTCCTCAGCCTCTCCTCATAATCCAAACCCCTCATCTCCGGTATCAACCTGGTGAACCTTCTCTGCACTCCCTCCAATGCCAATACATCCTTCCTCATATGAGGGGACCAATACTGCACACAGTATTCCAGCTGCGGCCTCACCAATGCCCTGTACAGGTGCATCAAGACATCCCTGCTTTTATATTCCATCCCCCTCGCAATATAGGCCAACATCCCATTTGCCTTCTTGATCACCTGTTGTACCTGCAGACTGGGCTTTTGCGTCTCATGCACAAGGACCCCCAGGTCCCTTTGCACGGTAGCATGTTTTAATTTGTTTCCATTGAGATAGTAATCCCATTTGTTATTATTTCCTCCAAAATGTATAACCTCGCACTTCTCAACGTTATACTCCATTTGCCATATCCTCGCCCACTCACTCAGCCTGTCCAAATCTCTCTGCAGATCTTCTCCGTCCTCCACACGATTCACTTTTCCACTTATCTTTGTGTCGTCTGCAAACTTCGTTACCCTACACTCCGTCCCCTCCTCCAGATCATCTATATAAATGGTAAACAGTTGCGGCCCGAGTACCGATCCCTGCGGCACGCCACTAGTTACCTTCCTCCAACCGGAAAAACACCCATTTATTCCGACTCTTTGCTTCCTGTCGGATAGCCAGTCCCCAATCCACTTTAACACACTACCCCCAACTCCGTGTGCCCTAATCTTCTTCAGCAGCCTTTTATGGGGCACCTTATCAAACGCCTTTTGGAATTCCAAAAACACCGCATCCACCGGTTCTCCTCCATCAACCGCCCTAGTCACATCTTCATAAAAATCCAACATGTTCGTCAAGCACGACTTTCCCCTCATGAATCCATGCTGCGTCTGATTGATCGAACCATTTCTATCCAGATGCCCTGCTATCTCCTCTTTAATAATGGATTCCAGCATTTTCCCTACTACAGACGTTAAGCTGACCGGCCTATAGTTACCCGCCTTTTGTCTCCTTCCTTTTTTAAACAGCGGCGTAACATTAGCCGTTTTCCAATCAACCGGAACATAAGAGCTCATAGTGCTGATCAGTTAGAGCAGAGCATATTGGAAAGGATGGGGGAGACAAGTTCCATCTTGTAAGATAAATGCTCCTCTCTGAAAATGGAAACTTGCGACACAGGTAGTTTTCATTATTATTTCACGGGAGGTGGGCATCAATGGCTAAATCAGCATTTTTTTGCCCATCCCTAATTGCCACTGAGAAGGTGATGGTGAGCCACCTTCTTGAACCGCTGCAGTCCATGTTGTATGGGGTCACCCACAGTGTTGCAAAGAGGAAAGATCCAGGATTTTGAGCCAGCGACAGTGAAAGAATGATGATATCGTTGCAAGTCAGGATGATGTGTGGGTTGGAGGGGAACTCACAGGTGCAGGTGTTCCCACACATCTGCTGCCTTTGTCCTTCAGTGGTACAAGTTGTCATAAGACGTGTGTAGTCCAGTGGGTCTCTTGAAGGGTCTCTGAGTCTTGTATGGTTTAAAAGTAAGTGTTTATTAACTATTCATAACTCTGTAACTATATATACATTATGAAGTTTAATCTAGGAGCTGTCTCCATGCTTGCCTCGATACGCGTCTCCGTCCAGTTCAAGATTGCCCTCTAGATTCAGGTCATGTCTTTCTTTACATCGCGCTGTGATCAGTACTCCATCCATCCCCATATTCCATGCCAGACCTTTTTACTCAGAGGTTTGGATGATGCTGCAGAAGGAGCCTTGGTGAGTTGCCGCTGTGTATCTTATAGATGGCACACACTGCTGCCATTGTGTATCTTTGGCAAAGGGATCCAATGATAAAAGTGAAGGCTGGGATGCCAGTCAAACAGGCTGCTTTGTCCTGGATGATGAAGTATTTGCACCTTTTAGATAGTGGACAGGCTTTGGAGAATCAGGAGGTGAGTTACCTGTGGCAGAATTCCTAGCCTCTGACCTGCTCTTGTAGCCACAGTATTTATATAATTGGTCCTGTTCAGTCAATGGTAACCACAAGTTTTCAAGTGGCTGTGAACTGTGAATATGATTCCTTTCGAATTTCCGAACTCTTACAAAGTGCCATAGCAAATAACTTTAGTCATTTTTTCCCGATTAAGTGGTTTTTCTAAGCTGCCTCTTGCATTAATGTAAATCATGATGGAATGCAACAATGATGTTTTAATCCATTCTTTAATTTAAAACACTTTGAAGTTTTTCATTTATGACTCATACCACTGCAGGCCTCAGGTTTTCTGTAATGTTGCTAATAGACGTGGTACTTTTTTTTAGTTTGTTATATTTCAAACAAGCAAACAATAATTTACCTTTCAAACGGTACTGCCATTGAAATCAATAACGGCAATCAAAATACTCCTTAGTCATTAATTTTGCTCAGTTGTATTATGCACAATCTACATATAAAATAAACTATACCAATAACAGCTACGCCAAATGAGCCAGGCTGACACAACAGAAGAAGATTATTCCTCGCAAGTTATGCATGCTTAAATTATTGATGGTATTTAATTATTTACCAGAGAATTAGATCATTTGCACTTTCCCTTCTCTTTTTACATAATGTGGCAACAATTTGGTAATGAGAGACCAGGATAAATAAAAATAAGATGCCTGGGCCACTTGTGCTTGCAATCATTCTGAGTAGTAAGCCCCAATCTCCTTGGATTTGATCATTCTTACTTTATCTTCATTTTTTTCCCTCCCGTCTCATTTTCTTGGTCACAATCTGCCACCGCCTGCCAAGGAGACAGACAACTGGAGCAGCCCCAACTCTCTGTAAGTCTGACTGTATCCTACAGCTGACAGGAGCACAGTCAGAGCACCGCACGATTCTCCTCACACCCGCGATACAAAAACATCTTTCAAAATTTCATCTGAAGCATCGGCCCCACTCCTCTCGCAGCTTATTCACAATTCATTCTCTCCTGAACAGCAAAGAAAACCAAAGTTATAGAACACCAGGGAAGGCGATGGCTTAGTGGTATTCTCGCTTGCCTATTAATTCAGAAACTCAGTTGCTGTTCTGGGGACTCGAGCTCGTCATGGCCAGAATTCTCCAGCCGTTCATGCTGGCGGGATTCTCCAGTGCCGCCGGCAGTGCACCCCCGCCGTGGGCTTCCCACCAGCGTGGGGTGATGTCAATGGGAATTCCCATTGACAGCGACAGGACCAGAGAATCCCACTGCTAGCAAACAATGTGCCACCCCCACCCCCCCACCCCCCACCCACCGGCAGGAAACACGTGGTTGGGAGGCCGGAGGATCTCTTCCTATAACTTTAATCCCTCATCCTCTGTAATGCCCTGGTGAACCTGCACATATTTTACAGGTCCCTTGTGGTGAACCATAGTTGGTTACCACGATGAATGCTGAGCCATGGATGGTCAGCACTATGGGGTTTGTAGATATGTTACTGTAATTACTGTTGGTGTTAAGGTTGGGCTGTTCTACCTGTTGATATTGTTCTGTGGTACACTCCAGTTGGCTCCGCCTACCAGGGGAAGTATAAAGGTCACCTCACTGCCTGGAGACCCTTTAGTCTGGGATTGTATTGTATATAGTGTGCTCCATTCTCGTCAGTAATAAAAGCCTTCATTTCCCGGGTACATTCTAGCCTCCCGAGTGATTTAATCGCGCATCATCCCTTTACACCATTTTCTTAAGGGGCCGCCTTGTGCAGGAGCAGAGAAAGTTTGTAAAAGTTGGTCAACAACTTCAAAAGAGCTCATACAGTCTCCAAGAACTGTGAATTAAGAAAGGCTCCCGCTTGGTTAGCACTGCTGCTTCACAGTGCCAGGGATCTGGGTTCGATTCCCAGCTTGGGTCACTGTCTGTGCAGAGTCTGCACGTTCTCCCAGTGTCTGCGTGGGTTTCCTCCGGGTGCTCCAGCTTCCTCCCACAGTCCGAAAGATGTGCTAGTTAGGTGCATTGGCCATGCTAAATTCTCCCTCAGTGTACCCAAACAGGCGCCGGAGTGTGGCGACTAGGGAATTTGCACAGTAACTCCACTGCAGTGTTAATGTAAGCCTACTTGTGACAGTAATAAATAAAATTTAAAACCTTAAACTTTAAACTAAACTCTACAGCATGTGAGGGAAGTATTTGAGTGGGCTGAAAAAGAAAGAGAAGAGAACCACAGATGCTGGAAATCAGAATTTAAAAGGAACAAATGCTAGAAGTTCTCAATAAGTCCATTGGCATCATAGCAGGGAAGTGACAAATTAATATCTGGTCAACAGTGGAAGCATTAATTGGATGGCACGGTGGCACCGTGGTTAGCACTGCTGTCCCAAAGCACCAGGGACCGGGGTTCTATCCTGGCCTCAGGTGACTGCCTGCGTGGAATTTGCACATTCTCCTCTGTGTCTGCGTGGGTTTCCTCCGGGTGCTCCAGTTTCCTTCCACAGTCCAAAGATGTGCAGGTTAGGTTGATTGGCCATGCTAAATTTCCCCTTAGTGTCAGGGGAATTAGCAGGGTAAATACGTGGGGTTAAGGGGATTGGGCCTGGGTTGGGATTCTTGTTGATGCAGGCCCGATGGGCCAAATGGCCTCTTTCTGCACTGTAGGGATTCTATGATTCTATCTGTTCTAGATGCCAATCTGTTGGTTAACTTAAAGCACTTTTGGACTCTATAAAAGTTAGATAATTATATATATTTTAAAGCAAAGCGATACTTGGATTTTCCATAAAGGTTACCACAAAAGTTACTCTCTCCCATCAACATCCCATGACTTAGCTGAGAGGCATTCCACCATATCCAACTATGAATTCTTTCACAAAGCCACTGGGGTCAGTCCTGTCTGGTTTTGCCTGGCATTAATGGGGAGGCCAGAAAATGGAGTCAGTAGCTGCATTGTCCCAGTATCACCGGTGAGGCAGCCAGCTCCATTTTGAAAGGAATTTTGAAACGATCTTGTTCCTCCTCTGCAACCTCAGCTTCCTTTTTGATTTCCTCCTGTTGCCCCCCTTCCTGTTCCTCCTCAACGCCTATCGCAACTCTATCGCTTGGCCCGTATCCAAGGCAAAGTTGTACAACATGTAAGCCACAAAGACAAACCTTGACACTTGTGCTGGACAGTATTTAACCCACACTTCCACAAGTTAAATTGTAGTCTCACTGGCTCTCAGTTTTTGCACAATTTGCATTAATGCCCAAGGCAGACAAGATGAGTCGGGTATTTAGGGTGATAGCCTTTCTCCCCAAGCAGCTGACCTGATGCCTAATAGAAGACAGGGGGCTACTGAGGACTGGCGAAGGATGAAGGCCTACAATTACTGTAAGGATATAAGGCACAGATTTTCCTCATCCACTGCCTATGTTCACAGACAATTTGTACCTCTAAGGAATGGAATCCCTTTCAGTGGCAGTGAAAGACTTGTACAATAGAAAGCAGGGTCATTTGAGTGCAGTTGCTGACCCCTCCTCCCCCAATCCCCAGAACAATAGCCTCAGGTGTCACCACAGCGCCTCTCCAGCAGATCTAGTCCACGCAGAGATTTCCCCAATGAAGTTAAGTATCTCTTTAAATAATACATCTACATCATGTGTCCTAATTGGTAAAACTATATTACAATCCCCGATTGAAACCCTGGCTCAAAAGATCACCACTTTTACTTTTGTTTAGAAAACGTGGAGGAACAGAGGCACAGAACTGCCAATTAGTTTTTAACATCAAGAAAAGAAATGTTAATTAAACATGAAAAGGTTTGATGATAATATAATACTCCTTCACTCCCCCTTATTGTCACAAATGTATTCAGATTTCAAGGATAACACCTCACTCTGAAACCAAGTTCCCCCCAGTTGATTGTCACATGAGCGTTTCCAAATTCTGTTCTCAGAAAGACAATCTATAAAATCTTCTTTCGAACAAGACTTTCCATCAACTGTTTTTATCAAGAATCCGCCTCCAGGTTTTTCCAGCTACACTTTCAAACAAAGCTTTCTCTCCACTGTTTTAATATGCATCCACCTCCAGGTTTACAACTCTCCTTTCAAGATCCCTTTGTCTTGACTGCTTTTACACAAACTCCGAGATGCAGCCACTGATTGTTTCACAATTATTTCAATTAATGTCTCACAAACTACAGTAAGATATCACAAATGTTAGAACCACCTCAGATATCTTTCTGGCTTCTCACTAGCCAGCTCATTTTCTGCTCTCTGTGACTTCATTGAACAATAGTCTAGTCCCCAATTCCTCTGTTCCTTTAACCTTGGGCTTCCTGGAAACTCCTCTTTGTTTCTCTAGATTCCTTATCCTTTAGATTTTTGGCACTGGCTTTCTTAATCATTACTCCATTATATGGCTTTTCTTCTAGCGAAGCTGAGGGAGATGTTCCCTCTCTAACTGCCTGTTACTAACTGCTGTGAATTTGGTTAAAAACAATCGCAAAAATCCTTCTCACCCTAAAAGCGTCCCTGGTGGCTATGCAGCCACTCTTTCCTTCTCCAAGCTTTTATTCACTTTTCATGCTGTAAATCCCTCTAAACACAATTTAAAATAAGAAAAGCCCCCAGAAATGCAAACACCTTTGTCTAACATGAATCTAATCAGAGTTTTAATCTTCTTATACCGAACCACTAAATTACATCCACTTAAATCTATAACTTATTTCTAATATTTAACAACACAAATATAGATCACTTAATTACCTCTGTTTATTGGACAGCAAGAAAAGCTGTTCAATGTTGAGATCAAGTGAATTCATTCCTTCCACTGGTCCATATTCAGGCACAGGCACTTGGAATCAATGCTGCACTCCTTAGAGCCGTATAATTAGATGTTGCCCTCTGTACATAGGTCCAAATTAGTCTTGGGTACCTGGCACATTTTCAGTGTTGCCCCTATTTCACTCTTGGACAGTGGGAACATGGATTGAATTCTGAACCCAGTGTGCTATACTTGGAGGGGTGGGGTTGGGGGGCCAGGGTTGGGGGGGGCGGGGTGGGGGGGGGGGTGGTGTGGGGGGGGGGGGGGGGGCGGGGTGGGCGGGGGGGGGGGGGGCGAGTTTACAAATAAATTGATCAGCATTTAATTCCCAAACCATTTCAAATCAGGAATCATTGGTTAAAAATGTATCCCGAAATATTTAAGAACAAAACAAAGATCAAAGAAAATTACAGCACAGGAACAGGCCTTTCGACCCTCCAAGCCTGCACCGATCATGCTGCCCGACAGAACTAAAAGCCCCTGCCCTTCCGGGGACCAGATCCCTCTATTCCCATCCTATTCATTATTTGTCAAAACGCCCCTTAAAAGTCACTATCGTATCTTCTTCCACTACCACCCCCGGCAGCGAGTTCCAGGCACCCACCGCTCTCTGTGTAAAAAACTTGCCTCGTACATGTACTTATTGCTGTACAAAGCTGTGGACAACCATGTTGTTGCTGCCAGGCATGCTAGCAGATAAGTTTGCAATGACAAACATGGCATCTCAGACTGTCACACTATATTGGAATGGGGAACTCTCATGTCATTGGGAGGGTGCATAAATTTCCATACATTGACGGTCAGGAATCTGGGTACAATCAATGGACAGGCCACGCTGGGTGAAAAGCAAAGACAAAGGAAGCTTGACACAAAAGCGACATATTGAAAATGTGACCAGAGTAAAAGAAGCATTACTGAATAAAGTGGCAACGGAAGTTAACAATGATTTTGGACATTGTTGCGGGACTGACGTACACCTTAGTGCCAATAGAGTGTGAAAGGTGTGGTGACATGAATTATGAATGCAGAGGTTACATTGACATAGCACATTTTGTGCTATCCCAACACTAAATCCTCTATTAACTCTACATATGGATCAGTCATCATTTACTTTTTCAATACAAATCTCCAAAAACCATACAAGTCAGACAAATCAATAAAACTAATGTGGCATCTATAAATCCTCAGGGATACCTTTCTTGCCATAATCCATGATTGTCTGTAGCTCTAATCGCAGGCATTTACATTATGGGACAAGCAATGATACAAAATTTGGTGCATTTAACTATTTATAGTGAAACATGACATATTGATTAAATTATTTGATGAGCAAAGAATTGATCGACACGAACAATGTTACAGAATCAAATGCGCCCCAGGCTGCAGATCACGGTGCAGCTTGTGCAGCAATCAGATGACATGTTGGTGTAGATTTTATGTTGTAATACATTTCTATATATTGGTTTTAGTGGTCAGGATTGAACAAACAGCTCTCGCTGTTCATCACACTCAGCAGCAGATTCTCAGTGGGCTTTTGCATTGCATGGAACTGGCAGCAGTTAAAACAATGCAAAAACCTCAACAGAGAACCTGGGACCTGTGTGAACAGTGGTGTGTCTCCATGACCAATCAGATTTAAGATCCTGCATTGAGACATGCAGTGTTTGAACAAGGAAGTACTAGTTAGAATAGTTAATTCATTGTAAAACCAATTACACAAAGTGTCATGAAAGGCAGAGTTTGATGCTGCCCCCCCCCCCCCCCAACCCCCCCCCCCCCCCCCCCCCCCCCCCCACCTCCCAGAGACAAGTTCGGAGGCAGAGAGCCGTTTGATTGGGTGGAAGGGTGTGGGCTGAAGACCTCGCTGCCTTTCCAAATCCCTTCACTAATCTCCGGGAGGGTCCTCTCACCCAAAGGTAAATTCAGGCTGTTATGTCTCTACTTAAAGACCTCATCCGCCCCCATCTCTGGAATTAAAGCAGCGACTGGTCAGGAACCCGCTGTATGGGACAAAAGCAGAGCAAACTCTATCAGATTTGCCTCCAGCCTATTGTGGGGAGTCAGGGGTTCCCTAATGCTCAGGCACTCTGTGGCCGATCGAGGGACCCAGCATTGACACCCGCAGGAAGATGTGTCCTGCTCTTTCCATTGACTTCTCTCCCTGCTCCAACCATCGCCAGTGCCCTCTCCCTATCACCTCCATCGGAGGCCACTGTTCCCAAGCCATGGCATACTGGGGAGCTGCCAGCCTGTGATTGGCCAGCAGTTGGAATGTACTTAATTCAACACGAGGTCTGATGCTGTCCAAGTAAGTGCCGAATTAGCATTGTCAAATTCCTGCCCAACTTGATCAATGTGGGGTTCCCACCAGATTGCCAGCAGTGGATGGATCCCCTTTATATTAAATCCTGACCAAAGAGAAGGATGGAAAAATAGGATTAAGATGGAGATAAAAGAGACAGAAAGGAAGAAGTACAAAGAATTTTTGAAAGAATGAGACTGCATAATTTTAAATGTAAATGTATCTTAGCAAAGAGTGTTTGGGGCAGTGATGAAGATTATTCACAGATGGATAAGCTCTGACTTTCTCTGGGGTTTTCAGTGTGCATGATGGGTAAGTATTGCAGATTCCTGCCTTTCGTATGTTCCAATGGTGAGTTTCTTGGTGAGAAACAATTGCAACAAAGCAACTTCCTGATCTCCTGTTTGACTTTTTTGCTATTCATTCGTGGGACAAAGGCATCGCTGGCTGGCCAGCATTTATTGCCCATCCCTAGTTGCCCGTGGGCAGTTGAGAGTCAACCACATTGCTGTGACTCTGGAGTCACATGTAGGCCAGACCAGGTAAGGACGGCAAACTTCCTTTCCGAAGGGACATCAGTGAACCAGATAGGTTTTTCCAATAATCGACAATGGTTTCGTGATCATCAGCAGATTCTTAATTCTAAATTTTTTTAATTGAATTTAAATTCCATCATCTGCTGTGGCGGGATTCGAACCCAGCCCCCAGAACACTAACCAAGTTTCTGGATTCATAGTCCAGTGACAATCCCACTAGGCCATCGCCTCCCAATGCACATGTGCAGTTGCCGGACATTGTCATCCAAATAACTCTTTCATGACAATTAGTACAGATATCCTCACCATCATTACTACTGCCAAATCTGGTATTTTGTATTGACAAAAAATATAGGTCTGGATATCCATGCTTGCTAAGTTTTGTGTGCACAAAGGGGGGAGTATGAATGGAGGGGCCTTAGACACCCTGGATATTGAGCGTTGAGTCTCCTTTCCTTCGAGCTGGTAAGCTGTGCAGAGCTACCAGTGAAGTGTAATTGCAGAATCAGGGCATTGCAGCGCTCCTTGGGTGAGTAAAGAAGGGTGAATGATCAGGCAATGGGGCAGGAAGAGTGAAGAGCGTGAGATCGATCCAGAGATGGTGAAATACTGGTCTCAGACCAGGAAGCATGTGAGAACAGTCGGGGAAGGATAAAAGGTTGGGCCTTAAACCACGAAGAGTGAGCATCAGACCTAAGAGCGGGCAATGGGGATGTGAAGCAGAAACAAGAGAACAGGGAATGGCCCTCATTCGCTTAATGGACGGCATGGCGGCAAGGGGTTAGCACTGCTGCCTCACAGCGCCAGGGACCCGAGTTCAATTCCAGCCTTGGGTGACTGTCTATGAGGAGTCTGCATGTTCTCCCCGTGTCTGCGTGAATTTCGTCCGGGTGCTCCAGTTTCCTCCCACAGTCTGAAAGGTGTGCTGGTTAGGTGCATTGGCCATGCTAAATTCTCCCTCTGTGTACCCGAACAGGTGCCAGAGTGTGGCGACTAGGGGATTTTCACAGTAACTTCATTTAGTGTTAATGTAAGCCTACTTGTGACACTAATAAATAAACTTTAAAATCCTTAAAACTCAATGTGGATCACTTTGGATCTGTGTTAAGTTAATTTTATTGGGAAGTTTGTTTGATGGGAAAACAGAGCAGGAATCAGACGTGGAAGAGATTGGCCCGATAATGAGAAGTGCCATGATTGAAGTATGCTAAGCAAGTGACACAACAATCAGCAAAGAATACAGCCTCAGAAGTTCGCCATTAAAAGGCTGAATCTTCCTACCTACCAGGTGACAGGAATGGAGAGAGAGGGGCTGGCAAAACGGCAGGGGTCCGCATTGAGATGGACCTCCAATGTACCCCCGTCACTGGAGAAATTTCCCAGTTACGGGCATGGAAAACAGATCACCTTCCCGCTGAATGAAGGCCAGTAGTCCATCTACATAATTACAGTCCTAAATTATGGGGGCATTTCATAGAATCAAAGAATCCATACGATGCTGAAGGAGGCCATTCAGCCCATCGAGCCTACACCAACAACAATCCCACCCAGGCCCTATCCCCGTAACCCCATGTAGTTACCCTGCTAATTCCCCTAACACTAAGGGACAATCAAATCAAATCAAATCAAATCTTTGGACTGTAGGAGGAAACCGGAGCACCCGGAGGAAACCCACGCAGACATAGGGAGAACGTACAGATGGTGACCCAAGACAGGAATTGAACCTGGGTCCCCGGTGCTGTGAGGCTGCAGTGCTAACCACTGTGCCACCGTGCCGCCCACAAACACTCATCGGCAATTGCCCGGGATGGAGAAGTTCCCCACCATGTAATAGAGGTCGAATGGAGGCAAACATCCTGCAGCAGTCCAGGAGGCCATCAGTGCTGGAGGCTCCACTCCCCACAAAAAGGGCACCATGGACAAAGAAAGGCAACCCCTGAGTTCCCAATGAGTCAACAGGAGGGTGTTCCCCTCTGATCCAAAAAGCCAGTCTGCTTGGCCCTCTCTAATATTTTATTTGGAATTTGCCTCTCCAAGGACAGACACCTCCTTTTGCGGCACCCTCATAACCCCCCACCAACCCTCAGAAGCACCTATCCCCTCATAGTGGGGCTGCTGAGGCTTCAGAGTTGCTGGCCCTCTGATTGGGCCAGCAGCGCCGGCAACCCATCCACCACCGTTGATTGGACAGTGAGCACAGAGTGGCCAATTAGGAGACCAGGTCTGAGAATATTGTTTTGCCAGTCTCGTTCACAGCCAATTGAACGAGGAACTCGAATTTGATTCCAATGTCAGTGGCCCGAAACTCGGGGGGAATATCTTGTCTTTTGTGAAACAATGAACGTGAGGTTTCCTGGGTTGTATAAGGCTGTGTAAGGCTCTGGTCAGACTCCATTTGGTGTATTGCGAGCAGTTTTGGGCCCCATTTAAGGAAGGATGTGCTGGCCTTGGAAAGGGTCAAGAGGAGCCTTGGGTGACTGTCTATGAGGAGTCTGCATGTTCTCCCCGTGTCTGCATGAATTTCGTCCGGGTGCTCCAGTTTCCTCCCACAGTCCGAAAGGTGTGCTGGTTAGGTGCATTGGCCATGCTAAATTCTCCCTCTGTGTACCCGAACAGGTGCCAGAGTGTGGCGACTAGGGGATTTTCACAGTAACTTCATTTAGTGTTAAAGGAAGCCTACTTGTGACACTAATAAATAAACTTTAAAATCCTTAAAACTCAAGGTGGATCACTTTGGATCTGTGTTAAGTTAATTTTACTGGGAAGTTTGTTTGATGGGAAAACAGAGCAGGAATGATCCGTTGTCGTATGAGGGACGGTTGAGGACTCCGGGTTTGTACTCGTTGGAGTTTAGAAGGATAAGGGGTGAATCTTATTGAAACTTACAGGATACTGCAAGGCCTGGATAGAGTGGATGTGGAGGGGATGTTTCCACTAGTAGGAAAAGCTAGAACCAGAGGGCACAACCTCAGGCTGAAGGGACGATCCTTTAAAATAGAGATGAGGAGGAATTTCTTCAGCCAGAGAGTGGTGAATCTGTGGAACTCTTTGCCGCAGAAGGCTGTGGAGGCCAGGTCATTGAGTGTCCTTAAGATAGAGATAGATAGGTTCTTGATTAATAAGGGGATCAGGGGTTATGGGGAAATAGCAGGAGAATGGGGATGAGAAAAATATCAGCCATGATTGAATAGTGGAGCAGATTCGATGGGCCGAGTGGCCTAATTCTGCTCCTATGTCTTATGGGCTCTTCTTTTGGAAGTCTCGCTTGTAGGAACCTAAGAACAAGAGCTGGAAATTTAGCTCCTCCATCTACCATTCGGTGAGATTGGGTGGAGATTAAGTGTGGTGGTGGGCAGAAAAATTGGCACCATTCCCTCTGGGAGGAGGGGTGGGTAAGCACATGAAATCTTTGTGCTTTTCAGCTCACTAACTATGCATCCACAAGGAATTTGGAAAAGTTAATGGTAGGACGGGCAGGAAGCCACCCTGCCATTACCTCTTTTTTGTTTTATCTCCCAAAAACTAAAAAGGACATGGCTGGTATGAGTGGGAGGCCAGTATACTGCATTCGGTGTGGGATGTGGGAGTTCCTGGAGACAACTTGCCTCCCGGAAGTCCATATCTGTGCCAGATGTGTGGAACTGCAACTCCTGAAGAATCGTGTAAGGGAGCTGGAGCTGAGGCTCGATGAACTCAGTTTAGTTAGGGAAAATGAGAGATTAATAGATAAAAGTTATAGTCAGGTAGTGACACCAGGGTCTCAGAAGGAAGACACGTGGGTCACAGTTAGGAGGGGTAATAGTCAGAGGGTGATGTGCCAGAAAGTACCCCAGTGGCAGTCTCCCATAAAAGAAAGGGATGGGCAACAGATGGGAGAAGGGAAGGGAGTGAGCAGTCTGTGGAGGGATCCCCTGTGGTTGTCTCCCTCCAAAATAGGTATATTGTTTTGGATTCTGTGGAGGGGGATGACCCTCCAGGGGTAAGCCACGAGGACCAGATCGCCTCCACGGAGACAGGCTCAGGGGTCCGGAAGGGAAAGAAGGGGTTTAGGAGAGCGATAGTTGTGAGGGACGCAATGGTTAGAGGCACGGACAGGCGGTTCTGTGGGAGTGAACGAGAATCCAGGATGGTAGTCTGCCTCCCTGGTGCCGGGGTACTGGATGTCTCCGAGAGGGTAGGAAGCATATTTAAAAAGGAAGGTAGTCAAACGGATGTGATTGTACACATTGGTGAAAATGATGTAGGTAGGAAGAGCAGGGGGGTCATACGAGAGAAATTCAGGGAGTTGGGTGCGAGGCTAAAAAGTAAGGCCTCCAGTGTAGCAATCTCTGGACTGCTCCCGGTGCCTAGTGCAAGTGAGGCTCGGAACAGGGAGATTCTACAGTTGAACGCGTGGCTAAAGGACTGGTGCAAGAGGGAGGGTTTTAAATTCATAGATAACTGGGAAATCTTCAAGTCAGGATGGCAACTGTACAGAAAGGATGGGTTACACCTCAACTGGAAGGGAGCAAATATCCTGGCTGGGAGTTTTGCGAGAGTGTTTCGGCAGGATTTAAACTAGTGTGGCAGGGGGGTGGGGAACAAAACAGTAGGTCAGTAAATACTGAGGCTGGGGGCCAGGGCAAGGCTAGCTAAGAAGAGGAGCACTCTGGAGGAGGATGACCTGAGTGGGCCTGGAGGTCTGGAGTGCATCTGCTTCAATGCGAGGAGCGTAACGGGTAAAACAGACGAACTTAGGGCCTTAATGCTTATGCGGAATTTGGATGTGGTTGCGGTGACGGAAACTTGGTTAAAAGAAGGACAGGACTGGCAGCTGAATATTCCGGGGTATAAGTGTTTTAGGCGAGACAGAGGAGGGGCTAAAAAAGGTGGGGGAGTAGCGATATTAGTTCAGGAGCATATTACCACGGTGCAGAGGGTAGACAACTTAGAGGGGTCATGTACTGAGTCGCTGTGTGTGGAACTCAGAAACAGGAAGGGTGCAGTCACTATGCTGGGGGTGTACTACAGACCACCCAACAGCCCACGGGAAGTGGAGGAAAGGATATGTTAGGAGATTCTGGATAGGTGCAGAAAAAATAGGGTTGTTGTAGTGGGGGACTTTAATTTCCCTGGCACAGACTGGAAAGTGCTTAGAGCTGGGGGTCCGGACGGGGAGGAATTTGTAAAATGCGTACTGGAAGGTTCTTTGGAACAGTATGTAGATAGCCCAACTAGAGAGGGGGCTATACTGGACCTTGTTCTGGGAAATGAGCCCGGTCAGGTCGTCAAAGTTTCGGTAGGGGAACATGTGGCAAATAGTGACCACAACTCTGTTAACTTTAGGATAGTAATGGACAAGGATGAGTGCTGTCCTACGGGCAGGGTGCTAAATTGGGGGAAGGCTAACTATAGCCGGATTAGGCAGGAATTGGTGGATGTTGATTGGGAGAGGATGTTCGAGGGTAAGTCCGCGTCTGGCATGTGGGAGTCTTTTAAGGAACTATTGATAAGGCTGCAGGATAGGCATGTGCCTGTAAAAAGGAAAGATAGGAAAGGTAGGATTCGAGAGCCGTGGATAACCAGGGAAATTGAGGATCTGATTAAAATGAAAAGGGAGGTGTACGTTAAGTCCAGGCAACTGAAAACAGATGGAGCTCTAGAGGAATACAGAGAGAGTAGGAAAGAACTCAAACGGGGAGTTAGAAGGGCAAAAAGAGGTCACGAGATGTTCTTGGCAGGCAGGATTAAGGAGAATCCTAAGGCATTCTATTCATACGTTAGGAACAAAAGAGTTGTCAGGGAGAAAATCGGACCTCTCAGGGACAAAGGAGAGGAATTATGCATACAACCCAAGGGAATAGGGGAGATCCTAAATGAATACTTTGCATCGGTATTCACGAAGGAGAGGGGCGTGTTAACCGAGAGTGTCTCGGAGGGAGGTGTTGACCCGTTAGAGAAAATCTCCATTACAAGAGAGGAAGTGTTAGGTTTTTTAGGGAACATTAAAACTGACAAAGCCCCAGGGCCTGATGGCATCTATCCTCGACTGCTCAGGGAGACGAGAGATGAAATTGCTGGGCCTCTGACGGAAATCTTTGTCGCTTCTTTGGACACGGGTGAGGTCCCTGAGGATTGGAGGATAGCGAATGTGGTCCCGTTGTTTAAGAAGGGTAGCAGGGATAACCCAGGAAATTATAGGTCGGTGAGCTTGACGTCCGTGGTAGGGAAGTTGTTGGAGAGGATTCTTAGAGACAGGATGTATGTGCATTTAGAACGGAACAATCTCATTAGTGACAGACAGCATGGTTTTGTAAGAGGGAGGTCGTGCCTTACAAATTTGGTGGAGTTTTTTGAGGAAGTGACAAAAACGGTTGATGAAGGAAGGGCCGTGGTTGTCGTCTATATGGATTTCAGTAAGGCATTTGCCAAAGTCCCACATGGCAGGTTGGTTAAGAAGGTTAAGGCTCATGGGATACAAGGAGAAGTGGCTAGATCGGTGGAGAACTGGCTTGGCCATAGGAGACAGAGGGTAGTGGTCGAAGGGTCTTTTTCCGGCTGGAGGTCTGTGACCAGTGGTGTTCCGCAGGGCTCTGTACTGGGACCTCTGCTATTTGTGATATATATAAATGATTTGGAAGAAGGTGTAACTGGTGTAATCAGCAAGTTTGCGGATGACACGAAGATGGCTGGACTTGTGGATAGCGAAGAGCATTGTCGGGCAATACAGCAGGATATAGATAGGCTGGAAAATTGGGCGGAGAGGTGGCAGATGGAGTTTAATCCGGATAAATGCGAAGTGATGCATTTTGGAAGAAATAATGTAGGGAAGAGTTATACAATAAATGGCAGAGTCATCAGGAGTATAGAAACACAGAGGGACCTAGGTGTGCAAGTCCACAAATCCTTGAAGGTGGCAACACAGGTGGAGAAGGTGGTGAAGAAGGCATATGGTATGCTTGCCTTTATAGGACGGGGTATAGAGTATAAAAGCTGGAGTCTGATGATGCAGCTGTATAGAACGCTGGTTCGGCCACATTTGGAGTACTGCGTCCAGTTCTGGTCGCCGCACTACCAGACGGACGTGGAGGCGTTAGAGAGAGTGCAGAGAAGGTTTACCAGGATGTTGCCTGGTATGGAGGGTCTTAGCTATGAGGAGAGATTGGGTAAACTGGGGTTGTTCTCCCTGGAAAGACGGAGAATGAGGGGAGATCTAATAGAGGTGTACAAGATTATGAAGGGTATAGATAGGGTGAACAGTGAGAAGCTTTTTCCCAGGTCGGAGGTGACGATCACGAGAGGTCACAGGCTCAAGGTGAGAGGGGCGAAGTATAACTCAGATATCAGAGGGACGTTTTTTACACAGAGGGTGGTGGGGGCCTGGAATGCGCTGCCAAGTAGGGTGGTGGAGGCAGGCACGCTGTCATCGTTTAAGACTTACCTGGATAGTCACATGAGCAGCCTGGGAATGGAGGGATACAAACGATTGGTCTAGTTGGACCAAGGAGCAGCACAGGCTTGGAGGGCCGAAGGGCCTGTTTCCTGTGCTGTACTGTTCTTTGTTCTTTGTTCTTTGTTCTTGGGGTTGAAGGTTCTGACTCCGTATTGAATGGGCAATCGGGCACACATTCACTCATTGCAGACCAGAAACTCCACACTATTCCTCCAGAATCCTTGCGGCCACAGCTCAGACTGGAGAAGGTGGCAGATGTGACAAACAATAACACCTCTGACATTGCTTCTCACTCATGGCCAGCGATATACTCATGGTCAGGGAAGGCGATGGCCTAATGGTATTATTGCCAGACTATTAATCCAGAAACTCAGCTAACGTTCTGGGGACCTGGGTTCGAATCCCGCCAAGGCACATGATGGAATTTGAATTCAATAATAAACACCTGGAATTAAGAATCCACTGATGACCATGAAACCATTGTTGATTGTCAAAAGAACCCATCTGGTTCTTTAGAGAAGGAAATCTGTCATCCTTACCTGGTCTGGCCGACATGTGACTCCAGAGCCACAGCAATGTGGTTCACTTTCAACTGCCCTCTGAACAAGGGCAACTCGGGATGGGCAATAAATGTTGGCCAGCCAGCAATGCCTATGTCCCGCGAATTAATAAAAAATAACGGTCAGTCCAATGCTCGCCATTGCAGTGCTCCATGTTAGCCAGCCTTCTGGTCTTATAGAGGCCTCACTGCCTCTTGGTGTTCAGACCTTTGATCATCGTGGCCCTGTGCCAACCTATAACAGGCCCTCCTTCTCCTCATGTGGGTAAGAGGCTGGGTTGCTTGCAGCCTGCATTGCCAACATGTCAGTGAATGTGTGAATGAATTGAAGTGATACATTAAGTGACCCTCCATCTCAAAGCCAGCAGACAAGTGCTAAGCCATTCACCTGGCCTCCATTTAAACATGGCATCCCCACCCCAATCTTTCCTGGGAAAGGAAATCTTGCAAGATCATGCAAAGATGGATGTTTCTCCCACTCATATATAAATGCATATGGAGATATTGCTATTTGACCAGAGTAATGAGAGCCATGTGCAGGAAACCTCAAGTGGATACTTTTCTACTTCTTACCACCTCTCTCGAGACTCCATAGAGAGACTAAGGCCTTGGCAGCATAGAAAGACTAACACATGAGCCCTTGTCAACTATGACCATTCACCCAGAAGGATGGAGGTTTGGAATCACGAGTTGGCTGCCCACACTAGTTGTGTTCCAAAGAAACTGAACAGGAGCTCGAAGAACTTCTCTTTCTCATCATTCAACAAGGCGCTCCACAGCCTGGGTTCAACAGTTTCACATCGTGACCTCAGCTGTCATTTTGTTAGATAGCAGCAGGGGGGCAATGACTCTGCTATTCCCATTCACATAGAAACATCAAAACATAAATAGAGTAGGAGAAAGGGTGGGCAATTTAACTCTTCAAATCAGCTCTGCTATTCAATATGATCATGGCTGATCCTTTATCTCAATGCCATACTCCCACTCTCTCCTCATACCCCTTGATACCTTTAGAGTCCAGAAATCGATCTATTTCCTTCTTAAACATATTTAATGACTTGTGCTCCAGAGTTTTCTGTAGTAGAGAATTCCATAGGTTTACCACCGTCTGAGTGAAGACATTTCTCCTCATCTCATGCTCACCATTACAGGAGATAGCTTTTCAATTCCATTGGACTTAAATTCTGCCAGCTGCCATGGTGGGATTTGAACCCATGTCCCCAGAGCATTAGCCAGGGCCTCTGGATTACTAGCCTGGTGACATTACCACTATAGCACCTCCCCTGCCAGCTCCAGTGCTGTGCCACCAAACCCATCTGCCCCTCCCCCTCTTTCAGCATTCTGAGGAAACTATTCCGCCTACGACACCCCGGGCCTGTTCCTCAGTCACCACTAACACCCCCTCACTTTCCCACAGTGCCTTCCTGTGCCAGCCGAGGAGATGCAATACCCGCCCTTTAACCTTCTCCCTACTCACGGTCCAGGAGCCCACACATTCCTTCCAGATGAAACAGTGATCTACTTGTACTTCTCGCATCTTAGTGTCCAGCATTGGTAATTTACCACGTGGGGTCAGATTCTCCGCGGCTGGGATTCTCCAGTCCCGCCGCTGTGAACGGAGATTCAGTTGCGTGCCAAATTCTCCATTCTCGCTGGCAGGGGTAGCGGAATGTGAACGACCAGAGAATCCAACCCGTGATTTCTTCAACATTGAGGAAACCAAACACAGGTTGAATGATCCATTTGCAATACCTCCTCTGTTTAGTCCTCTAGCATGACCCCGAGTTTCTGCTCACCTGTTGCTTTAATTCCCTGCCTCACTCCCACTCGGATTAAAGGATGAATGAATAAAGGGAAATGATGGGCATTGAATCTGATGAATATGCATTTGCAGAATTGCAGTCCATTAGCTACTTGCTTAAAACTATTATGGGTGCATGAAGATCGAGCTTGACTAAAGAGAGGCTCTTTAATTAGTGTTCCATGATTTTTCCACTGTAACCACAATATAATTAGTGGAAAGTTATCTTCCATTTGACAAACTGTTATTTTAACTTCAGGAAACAAACTGTACGGTGAGATTCCCACCACAAACCCTTTTTAGAAAATCAAAGCACCTCAGCGTGAACATCATTTTCTTCTTTCCAGATCTGCTTATGGTATATTAAAGAAATTTAAACAGTGAGCGCTCATGAAAGCATTGGATCATAGATGCTCATAGGAAGCTGCGTATCATTGGTAGAAATACAGTCACACAGCAAGGGCTGATTCAACAGCACATTAAATCAGCCCTTACACACTGTGCAATGCAGCACATCAATAATGCCGTCAATATTCTTAGTACCTACTCGATTTTAAGAGCGACAATAATGTAAATCTCTCTTCCTTTAAAAATATAATTAAATGAAATAAATCCTTGTTGCAGATAAGTCAAGCACAAACAAAGGGAGGAAACGATTCTCAGGGGAGTAGAAAGAGTGAAGGAAACATACTGCTACTGCTTATCACGTTGGCGACTGACAGTGCTTCTCAACCACAGCAACAGTGAGAAAAGCTTGCCTCCAGCTAGTCAATAGGTAGCATTTTTCAGTGAGAGAATGAGGTGTCAAGGAGCACGGAAACTGAACATCTGAAGTGCAACTGGCAGCCACATTTGGAGAGGCTGAACACTAGAGATGTGGTTATACTTTGCTGAGTTTGCAGGCAGATAATCAAAACTGAACTTAATTGAATATTGATTCACATGTATAAATATTATAGTAAAGTGAAGACCGATATTAAAGCCTCAAACAGCCCTTGCTTGAATTGCACCATACTTGTTGGAAAATAGATGCAATTCTATAATCTTCTTTCAAATGAAATGTCAATTATATTTGGGAATGATTTATATACTCTGCAAATCTGGCCGAGTCTTCTTACCATCTGCACCCTGACTGATCTTGTGACAGCCCATCAGTTCAACCTTATCATCACCTCCTGAAAGATAAAAGTTTCTGGATTTAGATATTGGACACTTGTGGCAAAAGCAGCTATTTCTTTTTTAACTTATACACATTAGGAAATAAGATCGCACAGTTATCGAGTGTGAATGGGTTTCCTTTTCTGGTTGTAATCATGCTCAGACCCAATGTAAGTGCAAATAATGTTATTGCAGTATAGGAGAACACCGTGATATGGATCAGTTTTGGTGCATTATATCTGAAGTATGTGGAACATTAACAAATGCTAGAACAGACAAGCTTCCCCTGTTCAATTTATATTTTTCCCTCTCCATTGATGTTAGTCTATTTTTCTCTCACACGTATGCACCTGGAGGCATGTTTGCATCTTGCACAATAGGAAAGCTTAACAATGTTAGTTTAGAAAAAGATTGTAAACTAGCACAAAGGACAAAATGCCACAGGTAGCGTTAATATTTTCATTTTCTATTCTGGCAACCTTTAATATTAGATTTGAATCGAGGCGCCCATTCTTTATGGGGTATCTTTGAGCACAGCTTGCATCCTCGCTCCTCCAAGTGGCTCAATCTGGTTTATGATTCCACAGGCAGTAATGAGCCTTCAAAATGCCACTCACAAACCATTATTCATGTGTGCAAACTTAGGTAATGATTGCCAGCGGAGCATCCAACCATCACAGTTAAGCCTCTTCCATCCTTCCCCAGAGTTCACACAAGTGTAGATATGACTACAGGGTAACTAGGTATCTCGTAAGGGCAGAGGCAGGGCGTGATTCCTATTTTCTTTCCTCCTTAGCCAAGAGATGCCAATTAAAGCTCCTCTGAGCTGGCTTGGCCCAGCACCAGGCCACATAGTGCATGTACCAGCCCATCTATTATGTCGAGTGAACCCTTCATTTCATTTTTAAAAAAGCAATCGCATTGCACATTATCAATCAAAACAGCTAAAGTGAACATTGGAATATATATTGTTTAACTGATTCATGGGATGTGGACACCCTTGGCAGGGCCAGCATTTGTTACTGATCCTTAATTGCCCTTGAACTGAATGGCTTCCAAGGCCATTTCAGAGGGCATTTAAGAGCCAACCACATTGTTGAATGGCGGCGGAACAGGCTCAAAGGGCCAAATGGCCTACTCCTGCTTCTATTTTCTATGCTTCTGTGACATTGATTAGGAGACTGTATGTCCAGTTAACTTGGTCATGATCAGAGCAGAATAATGTCATAGAGTCATAGAATCCCTACAGTGCAGAAGGAGGGCATTTGGCCCATCGAGTCTGCACCGACTCTCTGACAGAGTAACTTACCCAGGCCCACCACCCTGCCCTATCCATGGCTAATCGACCTAACCTACTCATTTTGGGGAAAAAGGGGGCAATTTAGCAGGGCCAATCCATCTAAACTGCACTTCTTTGAACTGTGAGAGGAAACCGGGGGCACAATGAAGGAAATCCATGCAAACTCCATACAGACAGTCATCCAAGGCCAGGATTGTCATGAGCATTTTCTCTAAAACTGACTCACCTATCATTAAAAATGTGCAAGCACTGAAGTGTGAAACACTGTCATCTGATTAATGAAACTGCTTCGAATTTGCCACATCAATCCAAAACGCAAGCGACGTGTGACATAGTCTTCACTGAAGGAAGGAGAAGAGAAAAGAGAATCATTCATTCAACATGGAAAGCATTTCCAAAATCTGATTTGATTTGATTTGATTTATTATAGTCACATGGATTAGCACGCCATGAAAAGTATTGTTTCTTGCGCGCTATACAGAGCATGCTGTTCATGGAGAAGGAAACGAGAGAGTGCAGAATGTAATGTTACAGTCATAGCTAGGGTGTAGAGAAAGATCAACTTAATGCAAGGTAGGTCCATTCAAAAGTCTGACGGCAGCAGGGAAGAAGCTGTGCTAGTTCACGTGCTAGTGCTCATGGTCCATGATTTGAGGCCCTCGTTACGATCAAGTGGATGCGGTGACAACAGTGGAAATGAATGCACTTGTCACAAGAAAAGGTCAATAGACTGAAAGCACAACATTTGCTCCATCATCAGATCAAACATAGCCAATAGCATGGAGTGGCTCCCCAGCAGCATGCAGCTTGTCCCTTTCATTACATGGATCTTGGCACCAGCTAAAGCCTAAAAGCTTCTGAGAAGTGTATGAGAAAATTACAGAGCATATTCTCAACTGGACATCTCCTCTGTCACTGCGATGCTGTTGTTGTTCCTATTTTTTTGTCAAGCTGCAGTGTTTTTATCTAGTCAGGTTCCGTACTTTATTCAGAACTCTGACATAATTGTTTCCAGTTCCAATTCTCTTCCCGCACCGAGCTGTGCTCTAAGATAGTCTTTCGTCTGCTTCCATAACTAGCAATTCCCGGAACTGGTTGCTAGTCTGTCGCCAGGTGCTTATAGCTTGAGGGTTGCCACTCCTCATCAAGCGTGGCTGACCAGGAGTCTCTCCCATTCTTTCCAACAGGCATTGGAAGGATTTGCAGGTTGACACGCTCAACCTGTTTGTTCGCATTATGAACACACCTTCCTTGGCCATCAAGTCCTGGGGTGGGACTCAAATCCGGAGCTTCTGGCTCAGAGGCAGGGATGCTACCCATTGTGGACAGAATGGGTGCCTCATGTTAAAATGGATGAGGACAATAAAAGCAAACCTCAAGTTGTTACGTTGGCCAGAAATTTAACCCGACTTTGCCCGGCAGGAATGGCGCATTTGTTCAATGTTCGTTAATTGGGCACAGTGGAGGCAGGTGGCGGCCACTAACTGGGCATTCACTTGTGCCTCTATCAACAGACATTGACTTAATCACCGGCGGTTGAGGTTAGGAGCTGCTTGTTTCTAAAGTGTAACTCTTGTGAAAAAATGCTTATAAAAGAGTGTAAAGATTGGATCCAGTTATGTCCTTCACTACCTATCTTTCTGTACTATAAAAGATGTCAGGGATTAAAATTTGAAAGCTCTATCTCAAGGCACCAATTCAGCACATTCCCACTTGCCATGTTGTTTTATGACAGCGAATCAAGCCCACTAAAGGTAAATCAGGCCTCCTGGATATTTAAAAGTCAAGACCCTATGACATTATTGGTTCCACCACTTTCAGTAAGAAGAAGTGTTAAGGGATTGCTGTCCAGCTGCTTTCAGACTTTGGCCCCTTTAAGTGACCAGATGGAGAATTCCAGAGTTTTTAAAATTGGCCTTTATTTTCGAGCTATAGTGAGGGATCAGATTCATCAGTTGATGGCGCACTAGAGAGCCCCAGATAGAGCATTACACAGACGGTTATACTTTCAGGTTCGTTCATAAGTAATTACCATATACCAATCAGAGGTTTACATTTGCTCAGAAATTACCTTTATCCACTCACAATTAACAGTTAGGATTACATGATGTAAAACATAATTATCCAATTACAACTTGTGCACATCTACAAAATTGTAATATCACCAAGCACATGTTTCTTTCTATTTTATCTGCTAACTTCCGGACATGATTATGAAAGCTGTATGTCTAACCAGTGCCACATCAACCTCACAAGTCCTCCCATGTCCATTGTCTCTTGTTAGGACAGATATTAACAAGCTGAAGCTGTGCATGGTTCAATGGAAGGCCTTGTGTGTAGGTTGTGTGACCCAGGCCTTGTTTGTAACTGGGAATTTTATGGTCCTTCACATTTATCTAGGTCTGCTTAGAATCGAGGTCTCTAGTTTCCCTGTTTGACTGAGTTTAAGCTAGCAGCGTATGTGATTTTTAAACTGGTGTGACCATTAACCCTTTCCGGGAGTCCTGCACTATCTGTGCTTTAACAGCAGTACCACCATGGGAGGAGCCAACTAACCAGAAGAGGTGAAGGTAAGCTTTTAAAAATGACATTTCCCAGAAGATCCCGTGTACCAGGTGGAGCAGGATTGCTGCCCCCTTGGTCCTGGGTTCCCTCCCACCCCAGATCCTTCCCTCCCCCACAATCCCTGCTTCCACTGGGGGCCCCATCCTTGATCTTGCTTGAGCTACCTGGCCATATGTCCAATTGCCACTCCTCCACTTGATTACAGTGGCAAGACTGCAGGAATGTGGATGTAAATATGTCCCTGGGGCTCAGATTGGCGGTGCCCATATGAACCAAGCTTTCCAAGTGAGTGAACCACTTTGGAACCTGGAAGTATTTCCTGCCACCCAATAGTGACTGCTCTTTAAAGGGCTGTCAGGTGCTTTGGGGCCTCTTGAAGCACACTTTACAAAAGCAAGATCTTTCTTTCTTCAACAGAAAATGCTGGAAAATCTCAATAGGTCTGACGGTATTTGGGGAGAGAGAATAGAACCACCATTTTGAGTCTGGATGGCTCTTCAGCAGAGCTCATCGAGTCATTCAGACTCGAAACGTTAGCTCTGTCCTTTCCCCACAGATGCTGTCAGACCTGCTGAGATTTTCCAGCACTTTTCATTTGCGTTTCAGATTCCAGCATCCGCAGTATTTTGCTTTTATCCTTTTTTTCTACCTTCCCCTTAAAATTTAGATGCTGGAAGCTAACACTAGCAGGTTTTTTATGGTGCTGTTTACAGTGAGATGATGCTTCTGCTGCTTGGGACTTGCAAATGAGGAGAAACATACATCTCTATACCCAACTGGAAAAGTGTTTGGAAGAGAACTCCAGAGAGACAATGTAGCATTGATGTTTGATTGATTTCGAGAAAATAAATAACCTATTTTTATTCTACTTGTCGGTAGGGTGTTTGGAAGACATCACTATATAAATCTGCCAGATTCTTTAAGAAAACCTCCAGGAAGACAATGGCTTAGCAAACCCGATAGGTTTACATTAGACTCATTGCCGCCGTGACCTGCATTTTAGAAAATAACACTAGGAACATCTCAGTGGAGCTGATATAAAAACAGTAATTGTGCTTCATTACTTGCTATATATAGATAAATAAATGTCATAATCATACACAAATGCAGAGTGTTGTTAGGATGTGGAATATGTGATGAAATCTAAACTTCTGAGGTTCGTATGTCAGGACCCTCCAGTTCCCGAAGAATCTCGGGTGGGTCTCACGCATGGCGGTCCGATGGCACAGGGTTAACACTGCTGCCTCACAGCATCAGGGACCCAGGTTTGATTCCCGGCTTGGGTCACTGTCTGCATGTTCCCCCCGTGTCTGTATGGGTTTCCTCCAGGTGCTCTGGTTCTTCTCACAGTCTGAACAACATGCTGGTTAGGTGCATTGGCCATGCTAAATTCTCCCTCAGTGTACCCAAACAGGCGGCGGAGTGTGGCAAAGAGGGGATACTCACAGTAACTTTATTGCAGTGTTGATGTAAGCCTACTTGTGACACTAATAAATAAACTTAAAAATCTGTGCTGGCTTAGAACTGGCCACATGAGCACAGTTCAATTATTTCAGTTTCTTCAGGCTGAGGATTGTCCTAGCACGACTGTGAAGAACATAGAACATAGAACATAGAACATAGAACAGTACAGCACAGAACAGGCCCTTCGGCCCATGATGTTGTGCCGGCTTTATCTGAAACCAAGATCAAGCTATCCCACTCCCTATCATCCTGGTGTGCTCCATGTGCCTATCCAATAACCGCTTAAATGTTCCTAAAATGTCTGACTCCACTATCACTGCAGGCAGTCCATTCCACACCCCAACCACTCTCTGCGTAAAGAACCTACCTCTGATATCCTTCCTATATCTCCCACCATGAACTCTATAGTTATGCCCCCTTGTAATAGCTCCATCCACCCGAGGAAATAATCTTTGAACGTTCACTCTATCTATCCCCTTCATCATTTTATAAACCTCTATTAAGTCTCCCCTCAGCCTCCTCCGCTCCAGAGAGAACAGCCCTAGCTCCCTCAACCTTTCCTCATAAGACCTACCCTCCAAACCAGGCAGCATCCTGGTAAATCTCCTCTGCACTCTTTCCAGCGCTTCCACATCCTTCTTATAGTGAGGTGACCAGAACTGCACACAATATTCCAAATGTGGTCTCACCAAGGTCCTGTACAGTTGCAGCATAACCCCACGGCTCTTAAACTCCAACCCCCTGTTAATAAAAGCTAACACACTATAGGCCTTCTTCACAGCTCTATCCACTTGAGTGGCAACCTTTAGAGATCTGTGGATATGGACCCCAAGATCTCTCTGTTCCTCCACAGTCTTCAGAACCCTACCTTTGATCCTGTAATCCACATTTAAATTAGTCCTACCAAAATGAATCACCTCACATTTATCAGGGTTAAACTCCATTTGCCATTTTTCAGCCCAGCTTTGCATCCTATCTATGTCTCTTTGCAGCCTACAACAGCCCTCCACCTCATCCACTACTCCACCAATCTTGGTGTCATCAGCAAATTTACTGATCCACCCTTCAGCCCCCTCCTCTAAGTCATTAATAAAAATCACAAAGAGCAGAGGACCATGCACTGATCCCTGTGGCACTCCGCTAGCAACCTGCCTCCAGTCCGAAAATTTTCCATCCACCACCACCCTCTGTCTTCGATCAGATTGCCAGTTACCTATCCAATCGGCCAACTTTCCCTCTATCCCACACCTCCTTACTTTCATCATAAGCCGACCATGAGGGACCTTATCAAACGCCTCACTAAAATCCATGTATATGACATCAACTGCCCAACCTTCATCAACACACTTAGTTACCTCCTCAAAAAATTCAATCAAATTTGTGAGGCACGACTTGCCCTTCACGAATCCGTGCTGACTATCCCGGATTAATCCGCATCTTTCTAAATGGTCGTAAATCCCATCCCTAAGGACCTTTTCCATCAATTTACCAACTACCGAAGTAAGACTAACCGGTCTATAATTACCAGGGTCATTTCTATTCCCTTTCTTAAACAGAGGAACAACATTCGCCACTCTCCAGTCCTCTGGCACCATCCCCGTGGACAGTGAGGACCCAAAGATCAAAGCCAAAGGCTCTGCAATCTCATCCCTTGCCTCCCAAAGAATCCTAGGATATATTTCATCAGGCCCAGGGGACTTATCGACCTTCAGTTTATTCAAAACTGCCAGTACATCCTCCCTCCAAACAACTAATTCCTCCAGCCTATTAGCCTGTAACACCATCTCTTCCTCAAAAACATGGCCCCTCTCCTTGGTGAACACTGAAGAAAAGTATTCATTCATCACCTCGCCTATCTCTACTGACTCCATACACAAGTTCCCACTACTGTCCTTGACCGGCCCTAACCTCACCCTGGTCATTCTTTTATTCCTCACATAAGAGTAAAAAGCCTTCGGGTTTTCCTTAATCCGACCCGCCAAGGACTTCTCATGTCCCCTCCTAGCTCTCCTAAGCCCCTTTTTCAGCTCATTCCTTGCTAACTTGTAACCCTCAATCGAGCCATCTGAACCTTGTTTCCTCATCCCTACATAAGCTTCCCTCTTCCTTTTCACAAGACATTCCACCTCTTTCGTGAACCATGGTTCCCTCACTCGGCCATTTCCTCCCTGCCTGACAGGGACATACCTATCAAGGACTTCCAGTATTTGTTCCTTGAAAAAGTTCCACTTTTCATTAGTGCCTTTCCCTGACAGTTTCTGTTCCCATCTTATGCCCCCTAATTCTTGCCTAATCGCATCATAATGACCTCTCCCCCAATTGTAAGCCTTGCCCTGCCGTATGGCCCTATCCCTCTCCATTGCAATAACAAAAGACACCGAATTGTGGTCACTATCTCCAAAGTGCTCTCCCACAACCAAATCTAACACTTGGCCCGGTTCATTTCCCAGTACCAAATCCAATGTGGCCTCACCTCTTGTCGGCCTATCCACATATTGTGTCAGGAAACCCTCCTGCACACACTGCACAAAAACTGCCCCATCCGAACTATTTGACCTACAAAGGTTCCAATCAATATATGGAAAGTTAAAGTCCCCCATGACAACTACCCTGTGACCCCCACACATATCCATAATCTGCTTAGCAATTTCTTCCTCCACATCTCTATTACTATTTGGGGGCCTATAGTAAACTCCTCACAACGTGACCGCTCCTTTCCTATTTCTAACTTCAGCCCATATTACCTCAGTGTGCAGATCCCCCTCGAAGTGCCTTTCCGCAGCCGTTAGACTATCCTTGATCAACAGAAGGAAGAAGAATGACTTGGATACCATTAGCACACAGTTAGCAAAGGGTAAGGGGAACAGAGAAAGGTTTCAAAAGGAAAGGGAACCAAGAGACAGTCCAAAAGGGAAGTCCAAGGTAAGGGAATAAAACCCTGGTCTTTAGGGGTCTTTAGGGACAGACAAGGGTTCCTTTCACTGAAGTTAAAATAAATGAGCAGAGGCTCCAAAGTTAAGACAACCAATTGTCTCACTCATGAGGGTTTCTAATCTCCACCTTTGAAGATCTCACTTTGGAATTCTCTCCAAAATTCACTCACTCAGATGGCTTCAATAATGACCCACCTTGCAGGAATTCAATCTCGCTTTCTGAGATTCCTTTCCCCTGGATCATTGAGTACACTCAAGCTTCACCTCCCAAGCACAATTTCAGATCATCATTAAGAAAGAACTGACAGCAGCAGACTTTAATTGAAGTGGGCCTGAGAGCGGCCTAAAGATCCAAGAAGGCAGTCAAAGTTTGGTGGCTTTGTGCTGTGAGTTTTGGGGGCAAAGGTACCCCTTTGAAACAATGGTGTTCGGCTTGGCACAGCCGATGATCTGAAATTGTGCTTGGAAGGTGAAGCTTGAGTGTACTCAGAGATCCAGGGGAAAAGAATCTCAGAAAGCGAGATTGAATTCCTGCAAGGTGGGTCATTGATAAAGCCATCTGAGTGGAACGACTTTTGGAGAAAAGTCCAAGGTGAGATCTTCAAAGGTGGAGATTAGAAACCCTCATGAGAGATACAAAGTTTCAGTAAAATTGGTTGGCTCAAAATGTGCAAAATATTGGATGGATTGTTGAAAAACCCACGGAATCTGATTTGGTCACATCTGTCATCTGTTGAGTCGAATGGTGTGCCTCCCTGCAATTTGCCAGTTAATTTGGATGTGCATACTGAATGTAAAAGATAAATATTGTCAATTGCTTTATTCTTCTAAACTACTTATATGATAAAATTTATTTTTATTTGTTCAAAAACTATGGAATCTGGTTTCTTTATTCACTTAGTAAGCATCTTGAATCTCAAATTTTATCTACTTTAAACACAATATTTTTGGTCTTTAACCAGATCTCCCCTCAGGACCCGACAAGAATCATAACAAATCAGAACAAATTAGTCATGAGCAACATTTCACTGAAATGAAGAAGATGAAACAGAATCCAAGTCAGCTTTTAAAGGGAATGGGGATAAATATTTGAAAAAGAACATTTTTAAAATGATGTTTGTTTGTCTTCCTATTTGCCTACTGTACCTGCATACTAACTGTGTGTGTGTGTGTGTTTTGCACTGGATACCCAAGTCTCTCAGAACATAGGCATTTAAAAGTTTCACATCTTCTTAAAAACATTCTTGCTCCTCCTCCCTCAGGTACCATGCCCTAATAAGGCGTTGGCAACCATGGACTCCCATTAGTTTGGCCCCGAATAATGTTTGGCAAAGTATGGCATCCTCTGCATTGTGGCTGACCAGGAAACTCTCCCACCCTTTAAAATCCACTCATGCCACCAGGCACGCTTGAAGCATTTATAGATTGACAATCAACCTGTTTGGCTACTTTATGAATGCACCTTCAGTAACCATCAAGCCCTGAAATAGGACTTGAACCCAGATGTAAGAATGCTACCGCTGCACCACAAGACATCCTATTCTTATACCAAAGTGAATAACAGCACACTTCCCCATATTAAATTCCATCTGTCACCTTGTTGTCCCCTCATTTAACCTGTCTGTATATCTTTGCAGCTTCTTTGTGTCCTCCTCACAACTTACATTCCCACTTAATATTATGTCATCAGCAAAGTTAGATAAGTTACTGTTGGTCTCTTAATGTAAGTCATTCATATAGATTGAATCCATACTATTAACTATGAGTATGGATATATCTGAGGTCTGAGCACTGATTATTGTAGCACCCCATTAGTTACAAGTTGGCAATTTGAAAATGGGGATTTATCCATAATCTCTGCTTCCTGTCCATTAACCAATCCTCTGTCCATGGTAATATATCACCCCAATTCCACGAGCCCTTATATTGCAGATTGTAATCATTCTTGTTCACCAGTTAAGAGAAAAATAACAATAACAAAACATTTATTTTGAGGTAAAGGCTATACAAAGGCTTGCAAGCCTCAAAGCTGCAATCAGCTCCCGAGAAGGTTCTGGAACAGAAACCCAAGCTCACCAGAGTGATCCCCACCATGCTCCCTGATTGGTTCCCTGGGTCAAGTGACCTTACTCTGCTGAACCAACTATAATTCTTAAAGGGATGATCCCCATACATGTTAACCATTTTTTGTAGGATTTTAATTGAGGGAATCTTCAGATTGCTAGCTTTGATGCAGTGGATATAAAATTTGAATTTCCTGAGAACTCACAATGTAATAATGGTGAAACTATGGTTTGCACTGTCACCGCGACATGGATTTCCCAAGAAATTGCAATGCACAAGACTTATGCCATTGCACATCAGAATTTCCTGGTACCCTCTGCACTGCTCTGCCATTATGGTTGCTGAATTAGTGCAAATTTTATTATCATAGCTCCACACCCATGAAAATCAATCGTAATCTCCATTTTCCTGTGCTTCGGTCAGTTGCCGCAGGGCTGCTAATGGTCTAAACGGTTTGGCAACCATGTAATTAAAAGACGCAGTCTCGATTGCATTTAAATGATGTGCTAAAATGTGCTTGTTGATCGGGGTATTGATTGGGACAATAAATTTGCTGCATCTAAGAGAAACTTAATTTCATATCATCTTTTCAAAAGCAATTGATCCACTCCACGGGTTTCTATAGGGAGTCAATGTTCAACTTTCTGTAACTATTTCATTCACTCCATGCATCTTCCAACATTGCGATAATCCGATTGCTTAAATTGACATTGGTTTGAGTGCAGCAAATTGTTATTTTGTTTGTCATTTTAATATCAAACTGTACCTGATTTTCTTTTTTATAATATATATTTGCATTCGAGTTTTCCCATTTTTGCAAATAACGCAACATTCCCTCAAAAGTGGTACACTACAGAATGATAGGGTGACACCAACATAGTTGGTTCAGCATATTAATTATATACCCGGCACTTACACATGTTCAAAACAAATTGAAAGGACAACTAAGAGGATGGGAGAAAAAAGGGTAAAGCCATGGAAACATGGAAAAATAGAGCACGCCATTGCATCTAGGATGTTAAAAGCATAGCTTATGGAAAACTTGTAGTAGTAAGTCTGATATTACGGAACCTATATTTGAGATAGGGGTCCCATACTTCTCAGAATGAATTCCAATTTGGATTTGAGTACACAGGTTAGGACTCCATTGGGATACATGCCATGATAATTTTATGCCAATTCTGAACTGAAGGAGATTCATCATTAATCCAGGAGCAGAGGATACTCTTTCATGTTGCAAATGTTAGGACATTGCAGAGCCTTTTTTTCATGTGCATCAATTATCTTTCTATCTGGGAGTCCCAGAATTAAAAACAAAAGAACAGATCCTAAGGCCATATCAAATATCATCTCAAGCTCTTTAAGTATGTCAGACCAGTAGAATTTGATTTTTACACAGGACCAACCACAATGAGTGGGATTCTCCAATCTCATCCATACTGTTAACTGAGACTCTTGCTCCAGTTAATTGATAGACACAAAAGCTTTACCTTTAAATCAAATCATGTCTTTATTAGGAAAATGTTGAAAAACATTACTTATGACTGCTGCAAGACTGATTATTTTACAGTCAATGCTTCTATTCTCCTATAAATCTATTATACTAAGTTTATAAACATGGATTTTAATTACTTATACTCATCTAATGGACCTGTAGGGGTGTCTCTATCAACTCGTGCTGGTTGGACATGGAGAGGGATCAGACTTCACCAAGCTTACAGCTTGAGGTTCCTTTCTTCTTCTGTGGTTCTTCGCTTCTCTTCTGATTCTCTTCTTCAAAGCTGTAATTTTTTTTTTGAATCTGGCTGAAGCACATGCAGTTCTGCACGTGGGTACTGGCCATAGACAAATCATCCAAACTGGCTTACTCCAGCTGCCTAACTTTAGGACAGTGTCCTAAGTTACCTAACACTTCGTATCAACCTTCACTTGTATCTGCTTCCTGTCCATTTGATTGATTAGAATGACTTTATCAACCATCGTAAAACCAAAGCCATTTTATGCCAATTCTGAACTGAAGGAGATTCATCACTAATCCAGGAGCAGAGGATACTCTCTCGTGTTGCAAATGATAGGACATTGTAGAGCCTTTTTTTCACGTGCGTCAATTATCTTTCTATCTGGGAGTCCCAGAATTAAAAACAAAGGAACTGATCCTAAGGCCATATCAAATATCATCTCAAGCTCTTTAAGTATGTCAGACCAGTAGGATTTAATTTTGACACAGGACCAACCACAATGAGTGGTTGTACTTAGTAAACAGAACAGCCCATGTACTCAACCTGGATATAAAACCTTCTTTTCTGAAGTTGGCCATATTTCCCATCAGGCTATAGTAGTGTCCTTTTCTTTGCTTGGCCATTTTTGTTAGACTATAGCTCACTGGCTACAGTGCTCCCTACAGTACCTGCTCTGCTGCCAGCGAGAATGGAGAATTTGGTGCTCAGATAAAACTCATATACTGCAGCTTCACCAGAGAATCCCAGCCACGGACAAAGTTGGAGATTTTCAGCATATGTGCCTGACCGCTTTGCACTTTTGACACTGCGAGGGTCTGGTAGGATCAATCCTATATCTTAACCTTGGTATAATTTGTGGACGGTGTAATATTTTAAGCTATGTCTTCTTTATTCTATTACAGACTGAGATTCTATTGGCATTTCCCCATATATTACCCCAAGTCTCCTCATCAATATTCACTGCAAAGTATTTTTCCCAAGACTGCAGTGTCTCTCACATTTTCACACAGGATCTAGACCATAAAGTGTCATAAAAATTGATGCTTAGGCTCCATGGATATGACCATTTCTTTCCACTGGGGAGGCATTAGCCTCAAGATACAAAGATGTTTTATTAAGGGTAAAGTCTCTGAGTTTTAAATATCTGAAAAGGGAATATTTTGGGATATCAAATTGTTGACATAGTTGATCAAAAGATAACAAGGAAGCAGCCAGTTATAGGTTCCTCCCTGTCATCTAAATGAGTTTCTTGCAATAAAACTATGTCATTTTTTTCCTTTTTTTAACAAAGTCAAAGGGCCTGATTTTCGGGCGCGAAATCGCGGTAAAGTTGGACGTCGGGCCTTTAACGCAATCTGCACCCGAATCCGAGCAGATCACGCCTTTACCGACACCCGATTCGGGCGCGGGTCCGGCCCAAGCCCGAATCGGGCGGCGCAACGATTTAAATGCATTTGCATGCATCTAAATCGACTTAATGAACCGCGCGCCAAACTCTACCGCCAAATCCCACTTTACCGTCTTCTGGCCCGATCCGCGTCCGCGCTGTTACCGACCTGCAAAATAAAAGTCTGAAGTCGCCGTTGCAGCCTCCGAAGAAGGGGTCAGCGACTGCAACAGCTCTCTGACCCAGGTCATCCACTGGTCGGGGCGGGAGGGGGGGGTGGGAGGAGGAGAGGGGGTGCGACATATCATCCCCTGGGAGGGGGGGAGGAGAGGAGGTGTGACGTATCAGCCTCTGGGGAGGGAGGAGAGGGGGTGTGACGTCTCATCCTCTGGTCGGCTGCCTGTCTGCGGCCGATCCCTCCTGGCACCATCACTGGTACGCTACCAGCCACAGATTATACTTCCCTGCAGGTGCGAGAGAGCGGGAGAGATGGCTGTGGCTGGCAGTGTACCAGTGATGGTAGCGGAACCCCCCCCCCGACCAGAGGATGATACGTCACACCCCCTCTCCACCCCCTCCCAGGGGATGATCAGTCACTCCCCCTCCCCTCCGACGCCCCCCCCCCCCGCCCCACCCCCCCCCCCCCCCCATCCCCCACCCCTCCCCACGCCCCACCGACCAGAGGATGAACATCAGAGAGCCGCTCTTTCTGCTTTTTCTTTCGCGCCCGGGCGCGCTCTGTCAGATTTTTTTCGAACTGCGCATGCGCAGTTCAGAGCTCTGATCGTTCCACCAGCGCTAAGCTCCGCACACAGCGCGGATCGGACCGGAGCTGGCAAAACACGTATGGGCGCGCTGGAAAGAGGATTCCAGGCTCGGATCTATTTGACACCCAGATCCGGCACTTAGACTCAAAATGGTAAAATTCCCCCCAAAGGGTGGGATTTTCTGGCCATGCTTACCCCAAATCCGGAAAATCCCATCCGAGTCAACAGATCTTTGCATGGTCCATTCCTCGTGGTGGATGGGACGGGCAAAGTCCCCCCAAAATCTTTTTTCTTTTAATAGGATGGTATATTCCCTGCACATTCCAGGAATAACGTTTAAAAGTAGGTGCTGCTATTGCTTAAAAGCAAAATACTGTGGAATCTGAACTAAAACCAGAAGAGGGTGGAAAATTTCAGCAGGTCTGACAGCATCTGTGGGAAGAGAATAGAGCCAACGTTTCGAGTCTGGATGACCCTTCGTCAGAGCTCTGACAAAGGATCATCTTGACTCAAAATGTTGGCTCTATTCTCTCCCCACAGATGTTGTCAGGCCGCTGAGATTTTCCAGCTTTTTCTGTTTTCGTTACTGCTATGGCTTATTCAAGTAAAGAGGGTCAGGTTATTGACACAAAGGAAAAAAAGGCCTACCAGCCAGAGATTTTCACGCCCCACTCAGGCATGCACCAAAACATACCTCCCCCATCTCCAACTATACCAGAGGTGCCATTATAACACATTATGAAGTCTTTTTCTAGGATATAAGACCTGTCTGTCCTCTTGCAGGCACTAGTTAATGATTCCTTAACCCCAAAATTATTTTTAAAATATGCAAAGTCATTAGTTCTAAGTGGGTATTCCTCACCAGATGTGAGGACCGGTTGGGCTATACCTACAAACTTTCCATCATTACACCACGGAGTCTTTCCCATCAAAAAAGAGGAAGCAAGTTATACCATAATATTGTCCTTTCTGCATTCTAACCCCTCCCATTAAGACTTAAGCCACTTGCCCACCTCCCAGCAGTGGCTCTCTTCATATTCATCATGATTAGAGCAAAGGAGACCATAAAGCATATACTGCCATTATAAACGGGCGGCTAAGAATAAGAAAGGATGGATATTTATCATTCAACCCTGATGCCATAAAAGCTGTGCAGTGCACTCCTTAACTACAAGGACTAGCTAAGGTGGTTTTTCCATTAAAGACAAATGGACGTCCTTGGTATTCTTAAGGATTTTTAAAAAACCTCACTCTAGTGCTCAATTACTAGATCACCACTGTCAGTGTGATGAATAACAACACAGAATCAGGAAGGAATTATAATGACAAGGGATAGAGTCCAGAATTTACAATGAACTGCAGATTGTTACTCTAAATCAATGCCTTCCACAGAGTCCACAAAGGCCATGGCCTTAGCCATGTTGTCAAATGTCTATATAGAGTTGTTGAAAGTCACCATCAGTGTGGCAGCATATAATTGGGCACATTGTACTCCAAAGGTCTTCAGTTGTCTTCTAACTTCATCAAAACCCTTGTGCTTCTTGTATCGTTGCTGAGAAATCTTGGAGAAATGCGGATGTACAAAGGGATCTGGGTGCCCTGGTACGCCAGTCAATGAAAGTGGAGAGGCAGGTGCAGCAAGCAATTAGGAAGGCAAATAGGATGTTGGCCTTCATTGCAAGACGATTTGAGTTCAAAAATAGGGATGTCTTATTGCAGTTATATAGGATCTTGTTGAGACCACACCTGGAGTATTGCACAGAGTTTTAGTCTCCCTACCTAAGAAAGGATTATACTTGCCAAAGAGGACGTGCAGTGGAGGTTCACTAGGCTGATACCAGGGTTAGTAGGGCTGTCCTATGAGGAGAGATTGATTTGACTGGACCTGTATTCACTTCAATTTAGAAAGATGAGAAGGAAATCTGATTGAAACGTATGAAATTATGTCAGGGCTGGACAGACTAAATGTTTTCCCTGGTTGGGGAATCGAGAAGCAGGGGATACAGTCTCAGAGTACGGGGTAGGCCATTAAAGACTTCAAGAGGCATGGGGAGAAAGAGGGAATATGGCATTGAGATAGAGGATCAACCATGATCATATTGAATGGTGAAACCAGCTCGAAAGGCCGAATGGCCTACTCCTGCTCCTAATTTCTATCTTTCTACAATCAACAAATCCTATAATAATGATTCTGGCCATAGATATCAGTGCAATGCAAAGCTGTTTCTGAAAATGTACAAGTTAAAAGAAAAATTACATGAAATCTGTTTGCCATTTGTGTATTTCTCTGAAAGTGAGCAGGGTTGATCAAATTGGACAACATGTAACCTGAACAAAACATTTTAGGGAAATAAAAATTCTAACTACGGAAACAGCCCTATGGAAGGAACGCAAAAATGGAACCATTTCAGGGGACCCAACCTAGGAGCAATATTAACTTAAGTCTCCTGTCAGGAAATTATGGGATTGGTGGCAACATGGTTTTGCAGGCTGTCTGATTTTACACACCAGTGTACTCTTTGGAGAGTAACACTTAATGGGTTATAATGGCGGCACAGTGGCACAGTGGTTAGCACTGCTGCTTCACACCGTCAGGGACCCGGGTTCGATTCCTGGCTTGGGTCACTGTCTGTGCGGAGTCTGCACATTCTCCCCGTGTCTGCATGGGTTTCCTCCAGGTGCTCCGGTTTCCTCCCACATTCTGAAAGACGTGCTGGTTAGGTGCATTGACCCGAACAGGCGGCGGAGTGTGGCGACTCGGGGAATTTCACAGTAACTTCATTGCAATGTTAATGTAAGCCTTACTCGTGACTAATAAATAAACTTTAATAAAATCAACATCCTTCAAGATCACGTTTCCCACCTGCTGAGTTAGGGTCAAATCGCCCCCAATCAATGAGAAACAAGTATTCAGTATTTGATACTTTCCTCTTATCAATTACTTGCAAAAATCTATCAAAGATGACCAGCTGTAAGAAGGTGGTAGCTGGCGTATCACAAGCACAGAAACAAACGTTCAGATTTTGCATTGGCTCAACAGCCCTCACCTCTGACCTTTAAAAAGCCACCTGCAGACGTTCAGCAATCTCTGCTGCATGGATTCCTTCTTTATATCTGGCCAAGTCAAGGGGATGTACAAATGTCCAAACATAATGGTAAGCAGCCAATCACATTCAAGTATCCTCACAGACAGCAAACCAGAAAAAGTAAAATGCACTGAATTTTTCACATCAATATTATAATTTTACAAAATCAGCAATTGGAATTAAGACTGGAGTTTTTTTTTATTCATCCATGGGGCATGGGCGTCGCTGGCTGGCCTGCATTTATTGTCCATCCCTGGTTGCCCTTGGAGAGCAGTTGTGAGTCAACCACAATTGCTGTTACTCTGGAGTCACATGTAGGCCAGATCAGGTAAGGACGGCAGATTTCCTTCCCTAAAGGACATTAGTGAACCAGATGGGTTTTACCGACAATCGACAATGGTTTCATGGTCATCAGTAGATTCTTAATTCCAAATTTTACCATCTGCCGTAGCGGAATTTGAACCCGTGTTCCCAGAACATCAGCTGAGTTTCTGGATGAATAGTCTGGCATCAATACCACTGGAACATCGTCTCCCCATAAAAAAAAAACACAAATCAAATTTTAAGAAAATATTTTAAAACGTGCTTTTTAAAATCACAACATAGAAATTTGACATTCTGCAGATATAAAATTAGTTTTTCAGGGCCAGTGAAGCTATCAAACAGTAATTATAAGCATAGTGCTCTGTTATAAATATGGTTACAACTTACTCAAGCAGGTATAACTTTTCCAACGTTTTTACACGGAAACCAAAAGCGCAACAGAGCAAGCTCTCATCCATTCAGTGATTTCTGCTTGACTGCAGACTGATGAGGCTTCTACAGTACACCTTTGGGGAAGCATAGAATCAACTTCTGGATCTCCATGTTTAACTGTGTGTGTGCAGGCTCCAAAACTTGCTGTCAGTTTCAGAGATGTAATGATGGTGGTCATCACTACTGATATCACTATCATAAAATCTGGATCGTTGTAAGTGAGTAAGTGGATTGATCCATAAAGCTGTCATAGCTTGGAAGGAGCAAGTATCCTTGCCTGGCTGTGATGTTGCTCATGGGACCTGCTTGTGGAAAGACTGAAATAATTGACTTAAATAAAGTCACTATTTAAATTCAGTGATTGTACAGTAGCACAATTGACATCTCCTTGCAACTATCCAAATATGCCAGGAAAAACAATTAGCTTTTATCATAGCTGTGCTAAGCTGATTTATTTGTCTTCTGAAGGATTAGTGTTCTTGGGAAAATTGAAAATAAGTCTCATTCAATTGTTTTTCTTCGACAAATGCTTCTATCAGTGTCTCAAAATTCGACTGTGTGATTGGTGGGAATGACAGCACTAAATTAGTCATTGGGCTGCACCATGCCCAATCCACTGATAGGATTGCTGTGGCCTATTCTGATTGGCCAACAATCATGAATTATCACAACAAAAACAGAAAATGTTGGAAAATCTCAGCAGGTCTGACAGCATCTGTGGAGACAGAATGGAGCTAACATTTCGAGTCTGGATGACCTCTCTAAACCTCTCTGTTCTCTCTCTACAGATGCTGTCAGACCGGCTGAGTTTCTCCAACATTTTCTGTTTTTGTTTTGGATTCTAGCATCCATAGTATTTTGCCTCTATTAATCATGGGTTGTCCACTGGAGGATTGACCTCACCTATAGCATTCCCGGCCAATATAATTATGGCAGCACAGCACTGAGATTCTATGAAGCGCTTATTTGTTTACGTTCATGGGTGAGATGTGTGGTGAGCATTGCAAGCGATTTGTTGCACTTAGTGTGTGATCCCCATGGAGACCAACAGCTTGAAAGAACTGAACTTACTGAAAGATCTGTGAAAGAAAGTGACGGACAATATTTCAATTTTTAAAATAACTTTTACTTTAACGATTAAACCAAAATCAACATAAATTAAATATGAATTAACAGGCAAATTGTATTCAGTAGAAACTATAAATTACATTTTGAATAGCCAATACAACAAAGATCATAGAATCCGACAGCGCAGAAGGAGGCCATTTGGCCCGTCGAGTCTGTACCGACCCACCCAGGGCCTATCCCCATAATCTCATACATTACCCCTGACACTAAGGGGCAACTTAGCATGGCCAATCCACCTAACCCGAACATCTTTGGACTGTTGGAGGAAATCAGAGTACCCGGAGGAAACCCATGCAGACATGGGGGAGAATGTGCAAACTCCACACAGACAGTCACCCAAGCCGGCAATCGAACCCGAGTCCTTTGCAACTCGAGGGCAGAGTCTGATTTCCCAGAAATTTGATGTCACAGACAGGAACCCAAAGTCACAATCCCCTGCCCAGAAACCTGATTTTCTTAGTTCCTCTTTCAGTTCGGAAGTGTCTCAAAAAAAACCAGGCTTTGAAAGCAAAGTCAGTGTACCCACCTGAACATTCACCAGGTCAGACAATAATTTACATTCACTTCTAGTTTCAACCCGCAAACCATGGAATTCGTCACAGTAGAAAAACGTTCTTTTCTTGTGCATTTTATTTTTATTATGTCTTGGCCTCCTTATTCCAGGCAAATTATGGCTTCTGAGGTTATTTCTGCAAGTAAGTTTGACTGACAGAAAGAAAGCACAATTAAAGAGTAATTTGTTGCTAATTCGGCACTTTGAAGACACGTATCAACAAATATTCAAATTGCTGACTGAATTAAAAATGGAGTCGTTACATGTCCACAGAAACAAAGTATTATGGGGGGATGGGAAGGAAATGGTGAGAAACACAAAGATCTTGTGAATAGGAACGAGCTTCTGGATTCAATTGCAGGACCTCAGTGTAGTTTCTTTATTCCATAATCATATAATCATAGAATCCCTACAGCGCAGAAAGAGGCCATTTGGCCCATCGAGTCTGCACTGACCACAACCCCACCAGGCCCTATCCCCATAACCCCATACCCTGGCTAGACCCCCTCACCCTCAGGGGCAATTTAGCTGGTAGGCAGCCAGGTGACAGGCCAGCCAAGGAAGAAAGTTAAGAAGTAAAGTTTATTTATTAGTGTGGTGAACCATCGTTGGTTACCACTGGGGGTTGTTCCTATGTTACTGTTGGGTTAGGGTGTTGCCACTGTGGGGGTTGTATAATGTTGTTGGGTTAGGGTGTTTACCTGTGGTAAATGTTGTTATGGCACATCCCGGTCGGGCCCCGCCTCCTGGGGAGAGGTATAAGACCCTCTGCTCCGGCGGGACCCCTCCAGTCTGAACTGGTGTACTCGTGTTAGTTAGTTCCATTGTTTGCTAATAAAAGCCTTCAATAGCTGAAGCCTTGTTCCACGTGCTTGATTGTCGCGCATCAATTTTATTAGCAAACATAAAACTCTCAACAGTAAAAAGGGAGTATGGAACAAATATTAAAACCAGAACGTCTGGCGCTGGACCCACGTGCGGTCGGTGCCGCTAACACCTTCGACCACTGGTGGAAGTGTTTCGAAGACTACCTGGCAGCCTCTGTAGCTGTTACTACAGACAACGACAAAATCCAGGTCCTCCACGCGAGGGTAAGCGACACGATTTATCTTGCGATTCGTGCGGCCACCACTTACCCGAGGGCCATCGAGCTCTTGAAGAAACGATACACGAGACCACCCAACGAGATACATGCTCGTTACCTCCTCGCTACACGACGTCGGCAGTCGGGCGAAACCATGGAGGACTACGCCAATGAGCTCTTGCAGCTTGCCAGGGGTTGCGATTGTAAAGATGTGTCAGCAGAGCAATACATGTACGACCTCGCCCGAGATGCGTTCGTAGCAGGGGTAGGGCCCACGTACATCCGCCTTAAGTTACTAGAGAAAGGGAACCTCAACTTGACCCAAGCGATGGAGATGGCTGAGATGCTGGAAGCAGCGTCGAAAAGCTTGGCTCTGTACCCCGAGGACCACGTGGAGACAACGTGGCAGGAGCAAGCACAAATCCCTCCTCGCCCCACGGGCTCGCGCTCCCATATCGACCCGACGACGGCGGCAGCTCCAGGCGGCCAGCGATGCTATTTTTGCGGCGGGGCCAAGCATTCACGGCAACAGTGTCCTGCAAAAACGGCAATCTGCAGCCAGTGCGGTAAAAAGGGCCACTATGCTAAAGTTTGCAGGTCGAAGCCCAAAAACGGCAGTGCAGCCTGTGACCCTCAAGAGCGGAGACAATCTCCTTCGGCGTCGCAGTACCCACGAGGTCCGACCACGTGCGAATCCAGGACGGCGCCATCGTGGCTGACGGAGGAGGAGGAAGACCACCAGGAGTCGCTAAGTTTGGCGCCCTCACCCACGTGCGATTCATGGGGGCGGCCATCATGGTCAACGACGACTAGGAGCGACCAGCAGGGGTCCTCAGCATCAACCTCGGCTGCATGCAGTGACGCCCAGGGGCCAACGGTGGCGTCGATCTCTCTGGACCAGACAAAGCACCACAGGCTTGATAATTCCATGATGAACATCAAGGTAAATGGTCGTACTGTGTATTGTCTGTTTGACAGTGGGAGCACCGAGCGTTTTATTCACCCTGACACTGCAAAAAGGTGTGGACTCCGGGTTCTACCTGCCAAACAGACAATTTCCATGGCATCACGGTCCCGGTCTGTACCAATCCAAGGACGGTGTATGGTAACCCTAGAGGTACAGGGCACAATTTACGAGCAATACAGGCTCCTTGTGTTACCGCACCTTTGTGCGCCAATTCTCCTCGGACTAAATTTTATGGTCCACATGAAGAGTGTGATCCTACAGTACGGTGGGCCACTCCCTTCACTGGCAGTAGGGAATCAGCCGCAGCCTCCAAATTGCCCAAAGCGCCCCGCATGCAATCTTTCCACACTAAAAATCACCACACCTTCTTTATTTAAGAATCTGGTACCAGGCTGCAAGCCCATCGCTACTAAGAGTAGGCGTTACAGCGCTGAAGACCGGATCTTTATCAGATCTGAGGTTCAGCGGCTCCTCAAGGAAGGGATCATACAGGCCAGTGCTAGTCCGTGGAGAGCGCAGGTCGTGGTGGTTAAAAGCGGGAACAAACCTCGGATGGTCATCGACTACAGTCAGACCATTAACCGTTATACGCAGCTGGATGCGTATCCTCTCCCGCGCATTTCTGATATGGTCAATCAGATTGCGCAGTACCGGGTGTTCTCTACCATAGACCTTAAGTCCGCCTACCATCAACTCCCCATCCGCCCAGAGGACCGACAATACACGGCTTTTGAGGCGGATGGTCGTCTATACCATTTTCTCAGGGTTCCATTTGGTGTCACCAATGGGGTCTCGGTCTTCCAGCGTGCTATGGACCGAATGGTGGACCAGAACGGGTTGCGGGCTACCTTCCCGTACCTGGATAACGTCACCATCTGCGGCCATGACCAGCAGGACCATGACACGAATCTCCAAAACTTTCTGCGCACTGCATCTCGCCTGAATCTGACCTATAACAGGGAGAAGTGCGTATTCCGTACGCGCAGGTTAGCTATCCTTGGATACGTGGTGGAAAACGGGGTCATTGGCCCTGATCCAGACCGTATGCGCCCCCTTACTGAACTTCCCTTGCCCGCTAGCACAAAAGCACTGAGGAGATGCCTCGGCTTCTTTTCGTATTATGCGCAATGGGTCCCCAACTACACGGACAAAGCTCGTCCGCTCATCAAGTCCACTACCTTCCCACTCGCGCCGGAGGCCCAATTGGCCTTCAAGGCTTTGAAAAGCGACATTGCGAAAGCAACGATGCACGCAGTGGATGAATCCATCCCTTTCCAGGTGGAAAGTGATGCATCTGATTTCGCCCTAGCCGCCACACTAAACCAGGCAGGCAGGCCCGTCGCGTTCTTTTCCCGCACCCTTCAAGGCCCCGGAATTCGGCACTCAGCGGTGGAGAAGGAGGCTCAGGCCATTGTGGAGGCCGTCAGACACTGGCGCCATTACCTGGCGGGGAAGCGGTTCACCCTGATCACGGATCAACGATCCGTGGCGTTTATGTTCAGCAACACGCAGAGGGGCAAGATCAAGAACGATAAGATCTTGCGGTGGAGAATTGAGCTCTCCACCTATAATTACGATATTATGTATCGTCCAGGGAAGCTCAATGAGCCCTCGGATGCCCTCTCGCGCGGAACATGCGCCATCATGCAGGAGGACCGCTTGAAGGCCCTCCACAATGACCTGTGCCATCCTGGAGTCACCCGACTCTACCACTTCGTAAAAGCCCGCAACCTGCCCTACTCGGTGGAGGATGTCAGGTCAGTGACGAGAAGCTGTCGGATTTGCGCGGAAAGCAAACCGCACTTTTATCGACCGGACCGGGCACAATTGGTCAAGGCCACTCGCCCCTTCGAGAGGCTGAGTGTGGATTTTAAGGGCCCCCTTCCCTCAACGGACCGGAATGTCTATTTTCTCAATATAATAGATGAGTACTCCCGGTTCCCGTTTGTTGTCCCCTGTGCGGACACGTCGACTGCCACAGTGATTAAGGCATTCAGTGATCTTTTTACCCTGTTCGGGTACCCCTGCTACATACATAGCGACAGGGGCTCGTCGTTCATGAGTAACGACTTGAGGCAATTCCTGCTCTCATACGGGATTGCCTCTAGTAGAACCACGAGCTACAACCCTAGGGGTAACGGGCAGGTGGAGAGGGAGAATGCTACAGTCTGGAAGGCTGTCCTACTGGCACTGAAATCCAGGGGCCTTCCAGTCTCCCGTTGGCAGGAGGTCCTTCCAAATGCGCTTCATTCCATCCGCTCCCTCCTGTGTACGGCAACCAATGCTACTCCCCACGAGAGGATGTTCTCATTCCCTCGGAAGTCGTCCTCGGGGATCTCCTTACCAGCCTGGTTGACGTACCCAGGACCCGTCCTTCTGCGGCGACATGTGAGGGCCCGCAGGTCCGACCCCTTGGTCGAACCGGTCCAACTCCTCCACGCCAACCCTCAGTATGCCTATGTGGCATATCCTGACGGGCGAGAGGACACAGTCTCCATTCGAGACCTGGCGCCCGCAGGGGACGTAGCAACCCCTGTCGCTCCCATACCCCCTGTCACGAATCCGCTATCACTCATTTCTTCCCCAGACGTGGCGCGGTCAGCACCGGGACCAGTGCATAACAGTTATACTCCCATGTACAGCTTGCCTGAGACTCGGAGATCGGCGCCACCACAGAAGGTTCCAGGATCCCCTGCACCATCACCTCACCAGGGTCAACCGGCCCGGGAGTCCTCGAGGGGACAGCCGGACGCTGTTTTGGAGAGAACGCCACCGCAAGCACCTGCTCCGGTGTCGCAACCGGTGTTGAGGAGATCACAGCGACGGTGCGGTCCTCCAGACCGTCTGGACTTGGGAATTTTGTACATATATGACCTGTTTTCGCACCCCGCCGGCCTTTGTTTTTAAAGGAGGGGTGAATGTGGTGAACCATCGTTGGTTACCACTGGAGGTTGTTCCTATGTTACTGTTGGGTTAGGGTGTTGCCACTGTGGGGGTTGTATAATGTTGTTGGGTTAGGGTGTTTACCTGTGGTAAATGTTGTTATGGCACATCCCGGGGTCGGGCCCCGCCTCCTGGGGAGAGGTATAAGACCCTCTGCTCCGGCGGGACCCCTCCAGTCTGAACTGGTGTACTCGTGTTAGTTAGTTCCATTGTTTGCTAATAAAAGCCTTCAATAGCTGAAGCCTTGTTCCACGTGCTTGATTGTCGCGCATCAATTAGTCACAAGTAAGGCTTACATTAACACTGCATTGAAGTTACTGTGAAATTCCCCTAGTTGCCATAGTCCAGTGCCTGTTCGGGTCAATGCACCTAACCAGCATATCTTTCAGAATGTTGGGGAAACTGGAGCACCCGGAGGAAACCCACGCACAGGGAGAACATGCAAACTTCACACAGACAGTGACCCAAGCCGGGAATGAAACCCAAGTCCCTGGCACTGTGAAGCAGCAGTGCTAACCACTGTGCTACCCTGCCACCCCAGACAGACAGACAGAAAGACAGCAGGAAAACAAACGGCAGCCAGGGACTATTCGGGAATGGCAACTGAGAAAAATGACAGGTTAGAGGTGGGTGGCTGGGCCAGTAATAGGGAGGAAGGGAAAGCTCATGTGTTGCTCCTGCTCCCTATGGGTGCCAGAGGGCCCCTGGCTGATTCCTTGAGGAGAAGGAGCAGCTGGAGTGAGATAAAGCTAGGCAACCCACGGCCGCCACCAAACCATTAGTGTTGACCTTGGTGCATTAGCATGATGGTGTTAAGACCTCAGAGAGAATGCGGACATACTCCTCCATCATCCAGTGCAATCTGAGGAATGTGGTTGACATCCACTCCTGATGTTCCCGTGCTTGTTGCTGCAACTCCAGCAAATGATAGATGACGGAGTCTCATTTTCTGACTCAGGCTCAGCAGAATCATGGCCTCCGGTCGTCCTCTGAGTTCTGCCGCCCTCAGATTTCACCATCTCTGCCTATTGTGGACCAGACTGTGTGCTGTGTTCACCAGATTGTGACCCTGACCTGCTCCAGATCTAGGTCCTGCCAAGGTGTGTGTATCCGCACTGGTGCAGGGTGTGGGTGAACACTGTGACAGGTCTTAAAGGTGCTGTCCTTAGGGTACTCAGAACTCAAGATGGGGGCCAGGCTTGTGGCTCTTCTCGGGTGCTTATCTGTTAAAGACAGTCAGGAAATGGCAGAGGGGTTGAAAAGAGGACAAAATGCTCATGCAGTTATCTATGGGATGAGCTGGTGCAGAAACTTCACTTGGGTGTGTGCTGCCCACTTCCCCATCGCTAGGAATATGGTCCACGTCCTCACCAGCCACTCTGATGGCAGGGTCCACAAAGGGAGTGAGGATCCGAATGTCGTGGACTGCACCCCCAATCTGGGACTTCTCCCTGCTGTTGTTATTTGTGAACTTGCCCTGTATGAAGGCAAATGGAGAGAGTGTGAGCACAGCACATGCCCAAGCAGATGATAAGAATGCTTGACATGTGAGTGTGTGGGTGTGCATATGTGTGCTGTGCATTTGTGTGCGTCTGTGTGTGTGTGCGGGTGCGTGCGCATGTGTGTGTGTGTGCATGTATGTGTGTGTGTGTATGCGTGTGTGTGTGTATTGGTGTGTGTGTGTGTGTATTGGTGTGTGTTTGTCTGTTTGTGTGTGTGTGTGTGTGTGCTGGTGTGTGTTTGTGTGTGTGTCTGTGTGTGTGTGTTGGTGTGTGTGTGTGTTGGTGTGTGCGTGTATGCGTGTGTTGGTGTTGGTGTATGTTGGTGTGTGTATGTGTGTTTGTGTATGTGTGTGCATATGTGTGTGAGTGTGTGTGTGTTGGTGCGTGTGTGTGTGTTGGTGTGTGTGTGTGTATGCATGTGTGCTTGTGTGTGTGTGCGTTGGTGTGTGTCTGTGTGCGTGTGTACATGTGTCTGTGTTGGTGTGTGCGTTTGTGTGTGTGTGTGTGTTGGTGTGTGCGTGTGTCTGTGTGTGTGTGTGTGTGTCTGTGTGTGTTGGTGTGTGTCTGCGTGTGTGCTTGTGTGTGTGTGTTGGTGTGTGTGTGTGTGTGTATTGGTGTGTGTTTGTCTGTTTGTGTGTGTGTGTGTGTTGGTGTGTGTGTGTGTCTGTATGTGTCTGTGTGTGTGCTGGTGCGTGTGTGTGTGTGCATTGCGTGTTTGTGTGTGTCTGTGTGTGTGTTGGTGTGTGTGTGTGTGTGTGTATACATGTGTGTTTGTGTGTGTGTGTATACATGTGTGTTTGTGTCTGTGTCTGTGTGCGTGTGTACATGTGTCTGTGTTGGTGCGTGCATTTGTGTGTGTCTGTGTGTGTGCATGTGTCTGTGTGTGTGTTGGTGTGTGTGTGTATGTCTGTGTGTGTGCTTGTTGGTGTGTGTGTGTGTTGGTGTGTGTGTGTGTATTGGTGTGTGTTTGTCTGTTTGTGTGTGTGTGTTGGTGTGTGTGTGTGTATTGGTGTGTGTTTGTCTGTTTGTGTGTGTGTGTCTGTGTGCTGGTGTGTGTGTGTGTGGTTGCATGTGTGTTTGTGTGTGTGTCTGTTGGTGTGTTTTGGTGTGTGTGTGTGTGTTGGTGTGTGCGTGTATGCGTGTGTTGGTGTTGGTGTATGTTGGTGTGTGTATGTGTGTATGTGTGTGCATATGTGTGTGAGTGTGTGTGTGTGTTTTGAGTTGAACTATGGATGGGATAAGGATGTGAGCTTGAGAGGATATGATCCTGATGGAGATGTGTGTGTGAGAGTGAGTGATGATGTATTTTGAGCTGGCAGTGCGAGAGATCAATATGAATGTGTGGTGGGTTGGATATTGGACTTATTGGACTTACCCGGACAGCATGGATGAGATCCTTTGTCCTCTTCTTGCACTGTGGCGGTGAGTTGGCACCGACTGTCTTTGCCACCAACTCCCATGCCGGAATGGTGAGGGTGGTGGACCTGCAGCTTGGTTGGGCCGAGAGGACATCACAGTGGGACCTCAGCAGCATCCAGCAGGCGGTCCAGGGAGGCGTCACTAAATTTGGGTGCCGAGGTCCTCATTGTTTTTGGGGCCTCGTCTTCAGCGGAGCAGCCCTGGTCTGCAAACTTGAAAGAGGTGCGCTTTAATTATGCACCTGTTCAGATGCACGGGGCCTTTGCAATCTTCTTCAGCTTAATCAGCAACTCAACACATTGCCACTGTGTTCCAATCACCTACACCACTCCACTGGACCAAAGGACTCTGCGGTCACATGACATGGTGGTGGTGCGTTATAGCCTGAGTTGCCGTGGCGACATGCAATTTTACATGCATGTTGTAGTCTGGAGCTGTGGATAATGATGGGGTGAGATAGTGATGCAGTCACGGCATGACAGGTGAATCTGAGATGATCTCCCCCCACCCTGCCACAGGCAGACCCCCCCGGCAGTGCCCCCCACCCCTTTGGGCAGTGCCAGAGGACACAGGCTGGCACTGCCAAGGTGCCCATGCCCAGGGACACCACCCCCTCACCGCCAAACCCCTGGGGGAGCCTTGATTGCTCTGCTTCACTCCAGCGGGGTCGTCCGCAGGTTCCCTGTATGTGGGGAGCTGTAGTAATCCCCGCTGGAGTGAAACACTCTGACGGGGTGGGAGATGCTAGCGGGTACGGAGAAATCAGTCCCGGGCCCGCCAGTAGCATTTAAACAGTATGTTAAATACCATTTAAATGCTAATCCTGCCTCCCAGCCGATTTCCAGAGCCGCGCAGACGCCACCGGAAATCCGGGCCTGGGAGACGCAAGCACGGCGCGAACACGCTCGGGAATCGTGCAGATCGGCTGGCATGCGATTCTTCCTGCCCGCTGCGCTACAACATTATCGCAGTGGGATGGGAGAATCGCCCCCAAGCTGTTCAAGGACAGTGGATATCTGGAAAACTCCCCCCTCCCCAAAATTATTCATGCTGGAGATCAATTGAAAACATCAAAGCCAAGATTGTTAGATTTACGTCAGGGATGGGTATTAAGGGTTACGGGGTAAAGTTAAACTGCAGATCAGCCAAGATCAAATATGACAGAGCAGGCTTGAGTGGGGTGAATGGCCTGCCACATTTCCAATAACCTTGTGCTCCAATGTGCAAAGAGAGCTTGCAATCAAGTGACATACCTTGCATTCAGAAAGTCAGAAGACTGAGGGGGTTGTGGAAGACATGAATAAAGTGACTGTCAGCACCAGAGCATACCTGGGGCATATTTTTATTCCACTTGCAATATTCAGATGGCAAATTAAAGTGGGCTGCCCTGTCGCGCTGTGCCACGCATTAGCAATTTACACCCATGGTTGCCAGTCTCTCAAATTCTAATTTGAGCTGTTCCACTGGACCAGGTTTAAACGGGGCCAGGATATTTCTTCACTGGAACCCAATTAACATTTGGACCTGCTTCCAGGGAAAATTGAGAGAGGGAATGGCGATGGCCAATTCTCTGCTGGAATTCCGCCCACTTCCAGTGAGGTGGGGAGACCCAGGTGGGGGCGCGGCTCTGCCAGCAACTGTGAAATGTTAGACTGTACGAAAAGAAAAATGACCCTCCTTTAAAACTGTCTGACTCACTGCAACTTTAGGATCCAGAGACCAACAGCTAACCTTTCCCATTCTCCCCTCCCCCCGCCACCGCCCTGTCCACAACAAAACAGGTCTCCTGCCAGGAGCTGCCAACATCATTGGCATTTCTGGCTGACCCCAGGAATTAGGCTGTAGTCGATGGCAAGAGGCAAACCCTGCAGCATCAGCTTTTCACTTGTTTCCACCAAGACACAAAGGTGTTGCTCAAGTATACATCGTCTTAAGAAGGGGAATAGGGTGGTGAGGGCATGGTAGAACATAACTGAATGTGGATATTTTTTAAATGAAAATTGTTCTTATAAATATATTGGGAAGGATTTTCCGGTCATGCTCGTCCGAAGGTCGGAAAATCCCGCCAAGGGTCAATGGACTTTTTTCATGGTCTGTGTCCTGCCCGCTACAATTCCCGTGGCAGGTGAGACGGGAAAATTCTCCCCATTGGGTGGGATTGTTAGGTCTCATCCATGACGGGACTCGTTGCGAGTGAGAACGGAAAATTTGGCATTCATGCCAAAATTCCATTCACTTTAAGTGGCACCGGAGAATCCCAGCTTGGAACAAGGATGAGAGATTTTGGCCAGATTATCAGATTATGCAGCAAGTAAAAACATTTCCCCTCTTGAGGTAATATGGAAATCAGACAGCAATTCCCAGTAAAGTGCCATAAACCAGCAAGTTTCTGTCCGAATTGTCCCAATCCTTCAGAAGCTTCTCTAACAAGTGTCTTAACAAGCAATTTAGCATTGAAAGAACTCAGCGGTACTACGTTGCTGTAATTACCTCCATGCACATTAAATCACCAGAAACAATCAGGCCCTTGTCCATTCTTATGTACGTACCCTTTTCGTTGAGTAGTAAGTTTTAATTACTGCCAAACAGCCTCTGCAGCACTGAAAATTAACTTTGGTAATTGTGGAATTTCAGGCTGGAATTTTCCGACCGTTCGTGCGGTGGGATTTTCCCATCCTGCTGCAGTGAACAGGGATTTGGTTGGTCACCTAATTCTCCCACTTCACTGCAGCAGAAGCGAGGCATGAGTGAGTGGTAAATTCGTGCTCTCAGGCTTTCAGATTCGAATCATTTGAGAGTAAAAATAATTTTTTTCAAAGATAAGTGTTCTTTTGGTGTGTATTTTCTCTCCATCTTAACCCAATTTCCCTTGCCACCATTTTCTGTTGCTTTCTGTGTATGATTTAACATTACATTAATTATTGCAACTGGTTCGGAACTGCCTGTCGCCAATTCTGATTGACTAAGGAGATGCACAATGACTTGTCCAGTATGCATAGGTTTCTGTAGGAAGTGCTGAGCTTTTCTGGCTCCAATTTGACGTGAAGGGAAAGGGAAGGCTGATTGGGAAGCGGGGGGTGAAGGCCCTCCCACCCTGATTCCCAGCCCCCGAACAATCTTGCGCAAAGTGGCCAATGAACTGCTGGATGGTGGGGTGCCAATCACTCAGCTGGAGGCAGGCATTGAGGCAATGGCCGTGCCATCACCTGACACGGAGGAATATGTCTCTTCATAACATTCATCCCAAGTTCTTCGGAATTAGAATAGTGATTGAAGTGAGATCATTGTGCCAACTTTGTGAATACCCAAATTTCCTAAATGAACCCAGGGAAAATGCAAATCTTCTTCCTGCTTACTCTCTCCATGACAACAGCGCAGTCAATAAGAATTGACTTGCAAAATTCCAGCACCCTTTCTTCCTGTAGTCATATTGTTGCGATTGTTTGAATTGTGGAATTCATCCATTTGTCCCGATAAGTGCAAGGTGAGAAGTTTCAGCACAATGTCTCTTTCCGGCAAAGTCAAGAATAAGAGTTTTAGCAACACCGAGGTAGGGGGAAATTAGATGCTGCAAAGTCAATGGGCTGAATGGCCTCCTTCGGCACTGTGGGGATTCCACGATTCTATGATATTACAGAGGTGGTCTCAGTCATAATGCAGAAATCTAGTTTAAAGTTCATTTAACGGTCAAAATACGATGACACGATCCAAGATGGCAAACAGTTTAGTTCAATGTTGTACAAACACTACAAAGAGAGATAGAATGTGGGGGGGGGGGGGCGGGGGGGGTGGGGGGGTGGAACTGGGGAATATGATATGGTGGCAGGAGCTGAAAACAATTGCTTCAGTCTTCCCAGCATTTAATTGGAGGAAATTTCTGCTCATCCTCGATGTCAGACAAGAATGCAGAGACGGTGGAGGGGTTCAGGAAAGTGGTGTTGAGGTAGAATTTAAAACAAAGAGACAAAAGTACAGAACCCACAGTACAGAAGTCTCTGCCTCAGCACATATGGTGTGAGCAAAGGTATAAACATTGTCCAGTGGCCAATATGACTTTGGAACAGTGTGCTTTTCAGAGCAGACTGTTCCTGGCGGTACCAGGAACGGGGCCAGCCTGCAAGACCCCAAATGAGGTGCTAATGCTCTTTTGACATAACATACACACAGCTTGATTGGTGCATGAGTTCAGGCTGAAAAGAGTTGATTAGAGAAATGTGCTTCAGCCAGTGCAAATGGCTCCTTATCCATACTGTTAAATCAAAGTCTTTTAGTACTGGAGGCTGATAATGTTACATTGACATGGGCTTGTTGATGTGACTATGTTGGAAGGAACTGAAGGTAACGTGGCAACATGTTCCCATCCCGCTTTGCTCATACTTCAACACAAAAGGCCGGGAGAATCTCGCGGCGCGATGGGCAGGAATTGCGCACGCATTCCCGCCTCGATAGCGTCTCCCAGTGCCAGATTTCTCACAGGGTCAGCTCAGCACCGGAAATCAGAGGGGTGGCGTGGGAATGATTTCATATTAATATATTTTAAATACAATTAGCGGGCTGAAGTCTCCAGGCCCGCTAGTCTCCACCGCACCCCCCCACCCCCTGCCAAAGTGGTTCACTCCAGCTGAGATGACACTACCTCCCGACTAGCCAATATCTTTTCCCCAAGGTAGGTGACTCAAAAACTAGAGGTTAAAGGTGAGTGGGGAGAGATACAAAAGGGTCCAGAGGATCAATTTTTCCACACAGAGGGTGGTGAGTGTCTGGAGCAAGCTGCCAGAAGTAGTAGTAGAGGCAGGTACAATTTTGTCTTTTAGACAGTTACATGGGCAAGATGAGTGTAGAGGGATATGGGCCAAAAGCGGACAATTGGGACGAGCTTAGGGGTTAAAAAAAGGGGCGCATGGACAAGTTGGGCCAAAGGGCCTGTTTCCATGCTCTATGACTCTATGAGTAACGGGGAACTAGCAGCCTGACCCCACTGGAGAGAAGAGAGGTAATCGGGGCCCCCCAGAGGGTTGGACAGTGGTGGGGGGGGAGGTGCCCCCTGGCATTGTCAAAGGGGCAAGGTGTCAATGCCCAGGCAACACCTTGGCACTGCCCATCATGCCTGGGGCAGTGTCAAGGGAGTGGGCATGTGGGAACGGGACCTGGGAGGGGCGGGACATATGGGGGCAGGGGTTGGGAGGGGCAGGGTCTGTGAGGGGCAGGGCTTGAAGGCAGCAACACATCAGGGGAGACAGCCTGATGCACTATCTTAAAATTTTACTCTCGATCCAACCTCCAACAACACCCTGGCTGGACTGAAATGAACCCAGCTTCTCACTTTATAAAGGATAATCACTAAATGATGTGGCACTCTGTTCTATCAGCTCATCCATCTCACTGAATAGGTTAACAGGCTGAAGAGGCTGAATATCTCCAGTTTCCATGTTCCTATTCTCTGTTTCTATGGGGTCCAATTTACACCATTTTGACCATCAGCTTTGAAGTTGAGGCAGATTAAAAATAACATTCGGACAGCAGGATAGGAAGTGTTTCTAAACTTGACTGAGTAAAAGCTTATTTTCCCTCAGATTTTGCCCTTCTTATCTTCAAGTCGTTCAGTCTTGATGAGGAATGCTTTTATGGCACTGAATACCTCCTGGAAAGGAACTGAAATTCAATTCAATTCAAAATACCTTCGTGGAATTATATCACAGAGTCATAGAATCCCTACAGTGCAGAAGCAGGCCATTCAGCCCATCGGGTCTGCACTGACTCTCCAATAGAGAACAAAGAACAAAGAACAGTACAGCACAGGAAACAGGCCCTTCGGCCCTCCAAGCCTGTGCCGCTCCTTGGTCCAACTAGACCAATCGTTTGTATCCCTCCATTCCCAGGCTGCTCATGTGACTATCCAGGTAAGTCTTAAACGATGTCAGCGTGCCTGCCTCCACCACCCTACTTGGCATCACATTCCAGGCCCCCACCACCCTCTCTGTAAAAAACGTCCCTCTGATATCTGAGTTATACTTCGCCCCTCTCACCTTGAGCCCGTGACCCCTCGTGATCGTCACCTCCAACCTGGGAAAAAGCTTCCCACTGTTCACCCTATCTATCCCCTTCATAATCTTGTACACCTCTATTAGATCTTCCCTCATTCTCCGTCTTTCCAGGGAGAACAACCCCAGTTTACCCAATCTCTCCTCATAACTAAGACCCTCCATACCAGGCAACATCCTGGTAAACCTTCTCTGCACTCTCTCTAACGCCTCCACGTCCTTCTGGTAGTGCGGCGACCAGAACTGGATGCAGTACTCCAAATGTGGCCGAACCAGCGTTCTATACAGCTGCATCATCAGACTCCAGCTTTTATACTCTATACCCCGTCCTATAAAGGCAAGCATACCATATGCCTTCTTCACCACCTTCTCCACCTGTGTTGCCACCTTCAAGGATTTGTGGACTTGCACACCTAGGTCCCTCTGTGTTTCTATACTCCTGATGAATCTGCCATTTATTGTATAACTCCTCCCTACATTATTTCTTCCAAAATGCATCACTTCGCATTTATCCGGATTAAACTCCATCTGCCACCTCTCCGCCCAATTTTCCAGCCTATCTATATCCTGCTGTATTGCCCGATAATGCTCTTCGCTATCCGCAAGTCCAGCCATCTTCGTGTCATCCGCAAACTTGCTGATTACACCAGTTACACCTTCTTCCAAATCATTTATATATATCACAAATAGCAGAGGTCCCAGTACAGAGCCCTGCGGAACACCACTGGTCACAGACCTCCAGCCGGAAAAAGACCCTTCGACCACTATCCTCTGTCTCCTATGGCCAAGCCAGTTCTCCATCCATCTAGCCACTTCTCCTTGTATCCCATGAGCCTTAACCTTCTTAACCAACCTGCCATGTGAGACTTTGTCAAATGCCTTACTGAAATCCATATAGACGACATCCACGGCCCTTCCTTCATCAACCGTTTTTGTCACTTCCTCAAAAAACTCCACCAAATTTGTAAGGCACGACCTCCCTCTTACAAAACCATGCTGTCTGTCACTAATGAGATTGTTCCGTTCTAAATGCACATACATCCTGTCTCTAAGAATCCTCTCCAACAACTTCCCTACCACGGACGTCAAGCTCACCGACCTATAATTTCCTGGGTTATCCCTGCTACCCTTCTTAAACAACGGGACCACATTCGCTATCCTCCAATCCTCAGGGACCTCACCTGTGTCCAAAGAAGCGACAAAGATTTCCATCAGAGGCCCAGCAATTTCATCTCTCGTCTCCCTGAGCAGTGGAGGATAGATGCCATCAGGCCCTGGGGCTTTGTCAGTTTTAATGTTCCCTAAAAAACCTAACACTTCCTCTCTTGTAATGGAGATTTTCTCTAACAGGTCAACACCTCCCTCCGAGACACTCCCGGTTAACATGCCCCTCTCCTTCGTGAATACCGATGCAAAGTATTCATTTAGGATCTCCCCTATTCCCTTGGGTTCTAAGCATAATTCCCCTCCTTTGTCCCTGAGAGGTCCGATTTTCTCCCTGACAACTCTTTTGTTCCTAACGTATGAATAGAATGCCTTAGGATTCTCCTTAATCCTGCCTGCCAAGAACATTTCGTGACCTCTTTTTGCCCTTCTAACTCCCCGTTTGAGTTCTTTCCTACTCTCTCTGTATTCCTCCAGAGCACCATCTGTTTTCAGTTGCCTGGACTTAACGTATGCCTCCCTTTTCATTTTAATCAGATCCTCAATTTCCCTGGTTATCCACGGCTCTCCAATCCTACCTTTCCTATCTTTCCTTTTTACAGGCACATGCCTATCCTGCAGCCTTATCAATAGTTCCTTAAAAGACTCCCACATGCCAGACACGGACTTACCCTCGAACATCCTCTCCCAATCAACATCCACCAATTCCTGCCTAATCCGGCTATAGTTCGCCTTCCCCCAATTTAGCACCCTGCCCGTAGGACAGCACTCATCCTTGTCCATTACTATCCTAAAGTTAACAGAGTTGTGGTCACTATTTGCCACATGTTCCCCTACCAAAACTTTGACGACCTGACTGGGCTCATTTCCCAGAACAAGGTCCAGTATAGCCCCCTCTCTAGTCGGGCTATCTACATACTGTTCCAAAGAACATTCCAGTACGCATTTTACAAATTCCTCCCCGTCCGGACCCCCAGCTCTAAGCATTTTCCAGTCTGTGCCAGGGAAATTAAAGTCCCCCACTACAACAACCCTATTTTTTCTGCACCTATCCAGAATCTCCTGACATATCCTTTCCTCCACTTCCCATGAGCTGTTGGGTGGTCTGTAGTACACCCCCAGCACCCTTCCTGTTTCTGAGTTCCACCCACAGCGACTCAGTACATGACCCCTCTAAGTTGTCTACCCTCTGCACCGCGGTAATATGCTCCTTAACTAATATCGCTACTACCCCACCTTTTTTAGCCCCTCCTCTGTCTCGCCTAAAACACTTATACCCCGGAATATTCAGCTGCCAGTCCTGTCCTTCTTTTAACCAAGTTTCCGTCACCGCAACCACATCCAAATTCCGCATAAGCATCAAGGCCCTAAGTTCGTCTGTTTTACCCGTTACGCTCCTCGCATTGAAGCAGATGCACTTCAGACCTCCAGGCCCACTCAGGTCATCCTCCTCCAGAGTGCTCCTCTTCTTAGCTAGCCTTGGCCTGGCCCCAGCTCAACCCCAGCCTCAGTATTTACTGACCTACTGTTTTGTTCCTCACCCCCTTGCCACACTAGTTTAAATCCTGCCGAAACACTCTCGCAAAACTCCCAGCCAGGATATTTGCTCCCTTCCAGTTAAGGTGTAACCCATCCTTTCTGTGCAGTTGCCATCCTGACTTGAAGATTTCCCAGTTATCTATGAATTTAAAACCCTCCCTCTTGCACCAGTCCTTTAGCCACGCGTTCAACTGTAGAATCTCCCTGTTCCGAGCCTCACTTGCGCTCGACACCGGGAGCAGTCCAGAGATTGCTACCCTGGAGGCCTTACTTTTTAGCCTAGCACCCAACTCCCTGAATTTCTCTCGTATGACCCCCCTGCTCTTCCTACCTACATCATTTTCACCAATGTGCATAATCACATCCGTTTGACTACCTTCCTTTTTAAATATGCTTCCTACCCTCTCGGAGACATCCAGTACCCCGGCATCCCATCCAGACCCTAACCCTGGTCCCCATGTATTTACCCCACTAATCTCCCTAACCTCCGCATCCTGGGAAACGAAGGGGCAATTTAGCACGGCCAATCAATCTAATCTGCACACCTTCTACATTCAAGTTCGCTATTTTGAAATAAGTACACAATTTAAATTGCACAATTAATTCAGCAGTTTTCACCCTGAGCTGTTATTTCCCTGAGACACCACTCTTGCTAGACTAGAAATCTTTGATAAGCAAAAGGTTTCAGTAACAATACCTGCCAACACTCACAATTGACTGTCACAGTCTTTGATCAGATTTATTTGCAATGTCTAAAGTTCATGAGAAAGCTGCCAGTGAGTGAACGTAAATCAATCTGTTTCGGTACGAGGGGCGACTCTCTGTATTTTCAGGCTTCCATTTGTTCTTCAAGGAGGATCTTGCTTTCCTGTAAAGGGTGCTGTTTCATTTATATTCTCGCTGCCATTGTCAGAGCACTGCAAGCAATTCTGAATTGCTCCAGATACCAGGTTTACTGCTGAAAAGCTTGCCAACAGAAAACCAGCTAATATGGCATGTAATATTATAGAGTGCCTACAAGCTAACTTAATGCGCCTCACAAAACAAGACAGAATGCTAAAGCCGCCAGTACTGTCACATCAGATAGCCGCTTTAATTCAAATCGACAAATCATTACCTGAAGCAGATTGTGTACAACGCTACGTGCGCAATAATGAACATTTATGGAGCACCAGTTGACACTTTGAGGAACGGAGGACAACACAGTAGCCCAGCTCCCAAATAAGGCACTGCTCGAAAGTGATATCACGTGGGCATTTGGGAATTTCATGGGTGATCCATAAGAGGCACGGAGATCCAGGATTGATCTCCGGTCTGTGGCCAGTTCAAGAGGGACATGGTGTTGGACTCAATGCCTCTGGGTCAGGCATGGCAAATTGGTCAGGGTTCCTACTCCTCGCCACCATTTTAATGATGCCTCTACTGCTTTTGCCACCATAGCTATCGTGGAAGGTCAGCCAAAAGCCTGAGGGAATTCACTCGCAATTTGTTGCAAAGGAAGAAAGTGCCAAGAAGGAAATCTGTCATTCAGCTTTTTTCCCCTAAGACAGAAAGGGCCATAAAACAGTGTTATGGCTTCCTGGTGACTTTGTGGATTAGTCTGCAGACACATTAAAAAAAAGGCAAATGAAAAGGGATATAAGTTAGTGCCTGTACCTCCTCAGTGGTGGGACTGGAGAACAGAAGATTTGTCATACAGAAGGACGGTAAATGATTGAATAAAAACTGGGCACATAACGGCAATTTACTCAGCATCATTATCAGAGGGCCCTATTTTACCATTATGATTCTAAGAGCTGGGCGGACTTGAAACTGGGAGTGTTTCACATCTGGCTTTTAGACCCGTTCTCAGGTACCCCCATCTGCACTTCGCCTGAAAAAAATACCAGCAATTCCGAATCACGCTGCAGAATCCCATGGGTGGAGCTTAACGCACCCGGAATCCTGCAGCTCCGGTCGGCACCTCCAACTGCACACGCACAGGAAAAGATTGATAGAATGTGGCTCCCCTGCCACATCACTCCCGGATCAGGTAATGCTCCCCTGGCCCCCACAAACATTGCCCCACCTCCCCCAATATTACTGACCCCCTTATCCCCCAACCATCCGCCACCCAGACTGATCACAGGCCCCTCCCCCTTTCCCCCCCCACTGACCTCAGGCAGAGTGGCAGCAGACCCCCCCTTCCCCCCACTGATCTTAGGCAGAGTGCCCCACCTCCCCCCTCCACATATCTCAAGCAGTGGACCCACCTTTTCCCCCTCCCTCACCGCTTTCAAGCAGAGAGCTGTCGGACGCTCAGCACTTACCACCTCACTAACTGGAGCACCCGAATCGTACTTTTGTGGAGCATGTCTGTTTCGTGCCGATTCTGGATGGGTGAACGCAATGGTAAGGGGGAGGGGGGAAGTGCCGGGAAGGTTGGGTGCGCAGCCTATTAAGTCAATTTAAATGCATGCAAATGCATTTAAATGGCCGTCGCGCCCATTTCAGGTGCAGTCCCGGTCGCGGTTATTTTCAGGCCTTGGTAAAGGGGGGATTGGCACGGAGGTGGGCGTGGATCGCGCTACTTGCCTCATGCCCAACTTTACCAAGTTTCCGCGCCCGAAAACAGGTGCAACTTGATGTAAAATCGGGCCCAGAAATGTGCATGGTGTTTAAGAGAGGGTCATTGCTAAAGCAATTGATCACTGAATGATAACACAAAAGCTTTTCCCTCTAATTTTGGATTACTGTTGATTCTTCATTTCCTCCACTTCAGCATCACAGGCTGACCTTTCAGTCTCGACACACTTGTCCTTCCAGCCTCCCTTCCAAGACCATTTCCACTTCCCTGCCTTCAAAAGCCAACTAAAAGCTTTTCAATCTGGCTAAACCTTTGGTCTCGACTCCCTAATTCCTTTAATACCTATGTACCATCCACCTCTCCCCATTGATGAAAGGCTCTGAGATACTCGTGAAAGTGCAACAGAACTATAATTTCGGTTTGCAAATATTATCAGCATTTCATGTCACTTCACTCTCAGGGCAAGATGTTCCATCCATGTTTGCCCCAGGATGTCTCTGAAGGGGAAGAATGCATTCTGAAGGGAGAGGGTGAACAGCCAGAGGCCGTGGTACATATTGGTACTAATGACATAGGCAGGAAGAGTGATGGGGTCCTGCAGCAGCACTTCAGGGAGTTAGGCAGAAAGTTATAAAGCAGGACCTCTAGGGTTCTAATCTCAGGATTACTCCCTGTGCCACGTGCCAGTGAGGCTAGAAATAGGAAGATAGTGCAGCTCAACATGTGGCTAAACAGCTGGTGTAGGGTTTCAGATATCTGGAGCATTGGGGTCTCTTCCGGGACAGGTGGGACCTGTTCAAGAGGACGGGTTGCATCTAAACTGGAAGGGCATAAATATTCTGGCCAGTAGGTTTGCTAGTGTCACATGGGAGGATTTAAACTAGTTTGGCAGGGCGGGGGGAACCAAAGCAAAGGTTAATTAGCTGAAGGGGAACCACAGAGTAGGTAGGGCCAGTAAGACTCAGAGAAAGAGCAGGCAGGTGTGGTTGCTATTCAAAGAGGGTCTGGTGGACTGAGGTGCATTTGTTTCAATGCGAGAAGTGTAACAGGTAAGGCAGATGAACTTAGAACTTGGATTAGTACTAGGAACTATGATGTTGTTGCCATTACAGAGACTTGGTTAAGGGAAGGACAGGATTGGCAGCCTAATATTCCAGGATAAAGATGTCTCAGGCGGGATAGAGGGGGATGTAAAAGGGGTGGGGCAGTTGCACTACTGGTTGAGGAGCATATCACAGCCGTACTGCGGGAGGACACCTCGGAGGGCTCATACAGTGAGGCAATATGGGTCGAGCTCAGGAATAGGAAGGGTGTAGTCACAGTGTTGGAGGTTTACTATAGGCCGCCCAACTGCCAGTGGGAGATAGAGGAACAGATATGCAGGCAGATTTTGGCAAGGTGTAAAAGTAATAGGGTTGTTGTGGTGGGAGATTTTAACTTCCCCTATATTGGCTGGGACTCACTTAGTGCCAGGGGCGTGGATGGGGCAGAGTTTGTAAGGAGCATCCAGGAGGGCTTCCTGAAACAGTATGTAGATAGTCCAACTAGGGAAGGGGCCACACTGGACCTGGTATTGGGGAAAGAGCCTGGCCAGGTGGTTGATGTTTCAGTGGGGGAGCAGTTTGGGAACAGTGATCACAATTCAGTAAGCTTTAAGGTACTGATGGATAAAGATACGTGGAGTGCTCAAGTTAAGGTGCTAAATTGGGGGAAGGCTAATTACAACAATATTCAGCAGGAACGGAAGAAAGTAAATTGGGGGCAGATTTTTGAGGGCAAATCAACATCTGGCATGTAGGAGGCTTTCAAATATAAGTTGATAGGGATTCAGGGCTGGCACATTCCTGTAAGGATGAAGGATAAGTATGGTAACTTTTGGGAACCTTGGATAACGAAAGATATTGTGAGCCTAGTCAAAGAGAAAAAGGAAGCACTTATCAAAGTTAGGAGGCTGGAAACACACAAAGCACGTGTGGAATACAAGGAAAGTAGAAAGAAACTTAAGCAAGGAGTAAGGATTGCTAAAAGGGGTCACGAGAAAGCATTTGCCAGCAGGATTAAGGAAAATCCTAAGCCTTTTTATACATATATAAAGAGCAAGAGGGAAGCCAGGGAGAGGGTTGGCCCACTCAAGGACAGGGGAGGGAATCTATGCGTGGAGCCAGAGGAAATGGGTGAGGTTTCAAATGAGTACTTTGTGTCAGTATTCACCAAAGAGAAGGACTTGGTGGATGATGAGTCTGAGAAAGGGTGTGTAGATAGTTTGAGTCATGTTGAGATCAAAAAGGGGGAGGTATTGGGGTTCTTGAGAAACATTAAGGTAGACAAGTCCCCAGGGCCTGATGGGATATACCCCAGAATACTGAGAGAGGCAAGGGAGGAAATTGCTGGGGCTTTGAGAGAAATCTTTGTATCCTCATTGGCTATAGGGGAGGTTCCAGAGGATTGGAGAATAGCCAATGTTGTTCCTTTGTTTAAGAAGGGTAGCAAGAATAATCCAAGTAATTACAGGCCAGTGAGCCTTACATCAGTGGTAAGGAAATTATTGGAGAGGATTCTTCGAGACAGAATTTATTCCCACTTGGAAATAAGTGGACGTATTAGTGAGAGGCAACATTGTTTTGTGAGGGGGAGGTCATGTCTAACTAACTTGATTGAGTTTTTCGAGGAAATGACGAAGATGATTGATGAGGGTAGGGCAGTGGATGTTGTCTACATGAACTTCAGTAAGGCCTTTGACAAGGTCCCTTATGGCAGACTGGTGCAGAAGGTGAAGTCGCATGGGATCAGAGGTGAGCTGGCAAGGTGGATACAAAACTGTCTCAGTCAAAGAAGACAGAGGGTAGCAGTGGAAGGGTGTGTTTCTGAATGGAGGGCTGTGACAAGTGGTGTTCCTCAGGGATCAGTGCTGGGACCTTTGCTGTTTGTAATATATATAAATAATTTGGAGGAAAATGTAACTGGTTTGATTAGTAAGTTTGCGGATAACACAAAGGTTGGTGGATTTGCAGATAGTGATGAGGACCAGCAGAGGATACAGCAGGATATAGATCGGTTGGAGACTTGGGCGGAGAGATGGCAGATCGAGTTTAATTCGGACAAATGTGAGGTAATGCATTTTGGAAGGTCTAATACAAATAGGAAATATACAGTAAATGGAAGAACCCTTAAGAGTATTGATAGGCAGAGGGATCTGGGTGTACAGGTACACAGGTCACTGAAAGTGGCAACGCAGGTGGAGAAGGTAGTCAAGAAGGCATACGGCATGCTTGCCTTCATCGGCCGGAGCATTGAGTTTAAAAATTGGCAAGTCATGTTGCAGCTTTATAGAACCTTAGTTAGGCCGCACTTGGAATATGATGATCAATTCTGGTCGCCACACTACCAGAAGGATGTGGCAGCTTTGGAGAGGGTACAGAAAAGATTTACCAGGTTGTTGCCTGGTATGGAGGGCATTAGCTATGAAGAGAGATTGGAGAAACTTGGTTTGTTCTTCCTGGAATGGCGGAGGTTAAGGGGTGACCTGAAAAAAGTCTACAAGATTATGAGGGGCATGGACAGAGTGAATAACCAGAAGCATTTTCAGTGTGGAAGAATCAATTACTGGGGGCATAGGTTTAAGATGCGAGGGGCAAGGTTTAAAGGAGATGTACGAGGCAGGTTTTTTATGCAGAGTGGTGGGTGCCTGGAACTCGCTGCCAGGGGAGGTAGTGGAGGCAGATACGATAGTGAGTTTTAAGGGGCGTCTTGACAAATAAATGAATAGGATGGGAATAGAGGGATATGGTCCCCGGAAGGATAGGGGGTGTTAACTAAGTCGGGCAGCATTGGTCGGTGAAGGCTTGGAGGGCCGAAGGGCCTGTTCCTGTGCTGTAATTTTCTTTGTTCTTTGTTCAAAGCCGAAAAATCCCATCCAAGGTCAATGGATCTTTGCATGGTCCGTATCCAGCCTGCTACAATTCCCATGGCAACAGGACTGGAAAATTGCACCCTCAAAATCTGGATATATTCAGATGTTATCCTAACATCTGTCATTGGGAAGATACTAAAACACATTCATTAGGAAATTAATAGCAGGACATTTAGAAAATCATAAAACAATCAAGCACAATTAACATGGCATTCTGAAAGGGAGATTGTGTTTACCAGATTTATTAGAATTCTTTGAGGATGTAAAAGGCAGGGCAGATAGAGTAGAACCAGCTTATATATCTTCCAAGCGGAATTGTTAAGGTTACCTTAACAAGGTTATTGCATGAAGCAAGAACTCATTGGCATTGGGATAATATATTAGCGTGGATAGAGGATTAACTAATGAACAAGAAACAAAACTGATATAAATAAGTTATTATCAGTTTACCAACTGTAACTAGTAGGATACCACAGAGATAAGAGTTGTGCCTCAACTATTTATAATCTATTTTAATGATTTGGATGAAGGGACAGAATGTGTAGTTGTCAAGCTTGGTGACAAAAAACAATGTAGGAAAGCAATTGGCAAGAGGACACGAAGGCTGGAATTTTCACTCCTGGATCTGGAGTGATGTTGGGACCATTCCTGGTTCCGTAAATCTGACCCAGGAAAAAGTGCATCAGAATTTTGGGTGAAAGTATGGTGGCAAGCAATCCTTGAAACAATGTGGAGGCTGTCAGCTATGGAGATGATCTAGGCAGAAGAACTGCTTCAGTACTCCATGCCAACTTATCCTCCTCTACCCACCCAATGGCCATTTATAACACTGAGTGACAGCCTAGTGCCAAATCATGCCCACCACTATTGTCCTACTTTTCTCCTGTGCAAAATTAATGCCAACTCATGCCAACTAATACCCCTGGCCTATCACCCTTTGCCATACATCTACCATGCCAACTCATCCAGTATCCACCATCGGCAGACCTGAGGAGAGAGATTCATGGCAGAATTCTACCAAAAAATTCCTAAGTGTTGAATTCATGGGAAAACTGGAGTAATTCATGCTCGTTTTTTCAGTGGGAGTTCACACTAGAATTTCCCACACTCTGTGCAATGCAAAGGTCACCAGCATGAATATCATTAGATTTCAGCGGGCCCACCCAGGAGGATGAAACCATCGGGCCTCTGCACATGTGCAGTGGCCCCAAACTGTCAGTCTCGCGATTGCTAGCCAGCTCGATCGCTGGCCAGCCTGGGACCCTGGCCCCCCCCCACCTCCCCATGGCCCGATCGCGAGCCCACTGGCCATTACCAGGCCAGCCTCAACACCCCTCGCTTCCCGGACTGCCCCAATATCTAGCGGCACCCCCACAGTGCCAATTCCCCCCCACCCTCCCTCAGTGGAGACACCCCCACAGGCTGATTCCCGCCCCCCTGGTATACACCCCCCAGCCCACCCTGATCGCTGGCCTCCCTCCTGACCCCATCAATCCCAATGGCAGAGTGGCAGTGGGACACCCCCACCCTCACTGATGGCCCCTTAGGCTCCTCCCCCCATATGCCTTGTCTCCTAGGCTCTGCCCCCCAATAGGCCCCACCCGCTTGGCACTGCCCCATGCCCAGTGGGCAGTGCCAATGTGCCCCATGGGCATGGGCACTTTGCCCCTTGGGCAGTGCTGGGGGCACAAGCTGGAACTGCCAAGGTGCCCAAGCCAAGGGGGCACCAACCCCCACCATCTGACCCCTGGGCACCCCAATTAGCCCCTCTTCATTCCAGCGGGGTCAGGCCGCTAGTTCCTCAAATGTGGGGAGCTAGTTTAATCCCCGCTGGAGTGAAACACTCTGACAGAATGGGAGAGGCTAGCAGGCCCTGAGAATTCAGTCCTCGGCCTGCTAATAGCATTTAAATGATAGTTAAAATATCAATTAAATGCTTGCCGAACCTCCCCACGATTTCCGACATGGAGCAGTACGCGCTGGAAATCTAGATCTGGGAGATGCTAGCGGGGCACGAACTCTTACGCAAATCCTACGCATTGTCCCCTGTGTGATTCTCCCGGCCCGCTGTGCTAAAAAGTTAGCGCAGCGGGATCGGAGAATCACGGCATAAATGGCTATTGATGAATTCACTGTTTTAAAACACAACCCGCTCTCAGTGATAAAAGTCAGTTCACTGTCTTTAATTTCTTTTAATCCTCAATTATTTAAAGGATGAAAGTTTTAAACACCTTAACAGCTTGACAGCTTCAATGAACAATGATGGTTCCAATGCATTTTGACAGTTCTTTGACAGTTTCTTTTTACAGCTCCCTTTGATAGTCCTGTTAACAGCTCTTTTTGATATCTTTCTTGAGAGTTCCTTTTGACAGCTGCCTAAGCCAGCTGCACTTTAACATGTGCAGATGCCTCCTTCAAACATAGATGTCTACCCCCATTCTCCCCTGCGAAAATGGTAGGTGCTGTGTTCAGGTATGAAACCTCCAGATTCAGGCCACCTCTATCATTTTTGTAATGACATGCAAAGGCCCGTTGACCTCGGGTGAGATTTTCTGGACTTGGGGCAAACACGGCCGGAAAATCCCACTCCAAATATCTGAATATTTCAGCCTTAAATATATTCAGTGAGGCCTAAAAGGTAGGGATATGTTCGGCACAACTTGTGGGGTCGAAGGGCCTGTTTTGTGCTGTAGTTTTTCTATGTTTCTATGTTTCTTAACATCCTCAACCATTTTGGATAGATAATCCAAAAGATTCACAAGCTTTTGAAAGAAGAAATTTCTCCTCTACAAGTCCTAAAACATCTTCTCGTTATCCTGAGATTGTGACGTTATGTTATTGATTCCCTAGCCAGCCTCGCAAAATCTACCCTATCAAGCCCCTTCAAAACCTTGTATGTTTCAATGAGATCACCTCTTATTCTTCCAAACTCCAGATGACATTGGTCAATTTACTCATCTTAGGACAACCCAAGAACGAATCTAGTGAACCTTTGCTGTCATGCCTCCAATGCAAGTATACCTTTCCTTAAATATGGAGGCCAGACTACACACAGTATTCCAGGTGTGGTCTCACAAAAGTCCTGTATAATTGCAGCAAGACTTCTTCGTGCTCCAATTTCCTTTCAATTAAGGCCAACATGTAATTTGCCTTCTAATTGCTTGATGTACTTTCATGCTGGCTTTCTGTACTTCTTGTATGAGCATACCCAAGGCTCTCTGAACATCAATGTTTGCAAGTTACATGACTTTTAAAATATATTCTGTTTTTCTGTTTTTACGACCAAAGTGGATAACACCCCAGTTCCCACATTATACTCCATCTGCCATCTGGTTGTGCACTCCCTTAACCTGGTTATATCTCTTTGTAGTCTCTCTGTGTCCTCCTCACAGCTTACATTTCCCCCTAGCTTTGTATATTCAACAACCTGACCTATGTTATTCTCTGCCTCTTTGTCAAAGATATTCATATGGATTACAAATAATTGAGGCCAGAGCACTGACCGTTGCAGTACTCCACTCATGAAAGTCTACCAACTTGAAAATGCTTCATTTATGAATACTTCCTGCTTTCTGTCCATTAATGCATCCTCTTTTTATGCTAATATATTACCCCCAGCTCCATGAACAGTTATCTTACCTTTAGTGTGGCACCTTATTCAATGTCTTTTGGAAATCCAAGTATACTACATCTACTGGTTCCCCTTTAACTGCCCTATTAGTTACATTATCAAAGAAGTCTAATAGAGTCAAAGCTTATTCTTCTTTCGTAAAACCACATTGACTTTATCTGATCACATCATTGTTAAGACTTTCTTAATGACATATTGCAGCACTTTCCCACCAGATGTTGCCAGGCGAATTGGCCTATTCCTTTATTTTATTTCTCGCTCCTTCCTTGAATAGCAGTTTTATATTTGATAACTTCCAGTCTTCTGGGATTGTTCCAGAATCTACCCAATTCTGGAAAATTATAGCCAGCAAATCCACTACCTCTTTTAACGCTGGTCATTGTCAAAGCAGATACAAAAAAAAAGGAAATGAAGGAAAGAAAGATTGGATTAAGAGAGAAAAAAAGAGATGGAAAGAAAAAATACAAAGTATGTTAAGATTTCAAATGCAAAAATCTCCTCAGGCAATTCAGAACCTATAGCAGTGAGACTATACTTTCTGGATAAAAGAAGATGGCAGTTGGCAGTTGGCAGTCACCAACAATTATCTTGTGGTAAAAATGGCTACTTTCGCTACTAATTGCTAGATTTAATATCCTGTGGTGAGTTCAATGATCAATTAATATGGAAAAGCAGAAACATAATGAAAATCACAGAGATGTTTTGGAGCGAGATGCTGTTTGAGTGCAGCTAATAGAGGAATGCTAAAAATTCACCAACAACCTGTGGTGATTTACGATTCATGGAGTATCTCTTCCTCACGACAAGTTGCCTGCCAAGTTGCAGATTAATAATGTATGGAAGGATTTTTGAAAATGTTACTCTGTTTCTTTAACAGTACTTCTAAAACTCTGCACTAGCACACATGAAATACTCTACAGGATGCACACAAGATGCATACAAGTGACATATGCCACCTGTGAAACTATGCCCCTCTGGGCTCTGCTAGATCCATCATCTCCCATTTTCAGATACTGTCCTATCTACATGACATGCTACACTTTACTCAGTTTAGGCTCTAATATTCACACAAGCTATTCTGTATCAAGATGAGGGCATCATAAAATATTTTAGGAACCATTTGTAAGGATTGACTACTTGATATTGAATTACTTGGGATTTATTTTTGTTTGGTAAATAAACGAACCAGGAACAGTAACCTGATGATGATGTAAGTGGCATAACAAGGGTTCTAATAAAATTGAACTCCTTATGGAATATGTTTCTGAAAAACTGAAAAAGTAGCAAGCATATTTTCTCAAGGGTAATGTATAATGACATTTGTCATTTGTTCATTCTCTGAGAACCCGGAATACAATAGACTCACAAACCCAAACTAGTTGAACTCAACTAGTTGTCTGAATGCTATCTATGTTAATTTTAACTTGGGTCCATTTTCCAAAGTAGGCATAACTGGTGGAAATGACATTGAACGGAGGTGTCAGTAAATAAGACCACAAGATATAAGAGCAGAATTAGGCCATTTGGCCCACCGAGTCTGCTCCGCCATTCTATCATGGCTGAAAAGTTTCTCAACCACATTCTGCTGCCTTTTCCCCATAACCTTTGATCCCCTTACCAAGAATCTATCTTTCTGTCCTTAATATACTCAATGACCTGGCCTTCACAGCCTTCTGTGGCAGTGAATTTCATAGATTCACCACCTCTGGCAGAAGAAATTCCTCCTCATCTTGGTGTGGGATAGAACAGTAGATAATTTAGTGATTAACATTAATATACTGTGGGGTAGTCTTTGAATGTGCGTAATTGTGTAAAATAGCAGTAATGGGGCATCCATTCATGTCTAGAAGGTGATCAGGGAGATCCATGCTCCCCATAAATTTCTACTAAATTTGGGGCGGAATTTTACTGGTACGTTCACCCAAGGTTTGTACGATCCCGCACGAAGTCAACAGAGAATGCTGTTCTCCGAGCCTCGCCCATCCCCGGAATCGGGGCGGGCGTATTGGTAAAATTCTGGCCTTAATTTCACCTTTTGTGGTTTGGAATATCTCTTCTATTATAATTTAAAAAAATATTTTGGATTGTGCTGTTGAATTAAAGAATAAAATTTTGAATGAAGGTCATTAAATGAACACACCATGGCTAGAATGCATTTGGGATGCTGGGAGTGTGTCAGACTTGTTTTTAACGCTACTGAGCACATACCCAGTTAACTGGCCTTTGGCTCTTGATTGCTTCCTTGTTGATATAATGTGGCGACACATTTGCAGCATGTTACACTTCCAGGCTGAAGGCATGTGTGATGAACAATGTCATTATCATGAACAAGTGACCCAAATAAAAAGGTGAAGGTAACCATGGTGATTTTCTTATTATAAAACTGAGAGCCCGGATCTGGAAGATTGAGGAAAAGAGAGAGGGAGGAATAGTTTCAAACATTCTTCCCTATTAACCTCCAGCAGCAAATCTTATTTTCAATTCTCAGGCTCCAGTCTGGTAACTTGGCTAAAATAAATTGTGTGGCAAGGATGGTTGAATCCTGATAAAGAGTTGATTTGCTAAGACGTGTTATGCTTGGGCCTTATAGAGAGATCGAATGGGAACTGTACACTGGAATTATATGCTTGAATAAGGAACACAGACTTTACTATGTTACAGTTCCCCGACTTCCCCCATCTCTAATCCCACACTCAGATCCACTTTTGACAAGGCTTGACTTTCCCCATGGGCGCACCACTCTATGGCTGAGGAGTTGTAGTAATAGCATGTCAAGCCTGGAAGTATCAGGCAGCAAGGACGATGACAGAAACCCGCCAGGTATGACACTCCTGAACTTGTGTGCAAGCTGAACTAGTCTCACAAAGACCGCTCAAAGGAATCAGTACATCTGACTCGCTGTAATGTTCAGAAACAATAAAGCTCAAAACAAGTGACCTGTATGTTTTCAAAGCAAACAATTCTTTCATTACAAGCTAAAGGAATGTTATGTGTGTGAGAATATGGCCCTCAGCTAAGAGAGGTCAGGTAAATGTGAAGGCGGAGGTGAAGTGACAGATGTGAGGGAGCAAGGGGACTGGAGTTTCATGATGTACAGAGCAGTTTGTGTGTGCAAGGGGGCCTAGTCAGCCTTACCTGTTGTGTGATGACTGTGTGTTGTTTTAATGTAGGGAGCAGTCTGACGGTTTCTAGGATGGGTAGCAGGGAAAAGGAGAGAGTGGTGAGATGTGAGGCTGAGGAGGCAATGGCCTAATGATATTATCACCAGGCTATTGATCCAGAAACACAACTAATGTTCTGGGGACCCAAGTTTGAATCCCGCCACGGCAGATGATGGAATTTGAATTCAATACAAAATAGCTGGAATTAAGTATCTACTGTTGACCATGAAACCATTGTCGATTGTCGGAAAAAACAATCTTATTCACTAATGTCCTTGAGGGAAGGAAATCTGCCGTCCTTAGCTGGTCTGGCCTATATGTGACTCCAGAGCCACAACAATGTGGATTGACTCTCAACTGCCCTCCGAAATGGCCGAGCAAGCCACTCAGTACAAGGGTTGGGCAACAAATACAGGCCAACCAGCGACAACCATGTCCCATGACTGAATAAAAATAAATGTGACTCTCACCTACCCTTATGAAATACTTGCACTTCAGTGAATCTTAGAGAATTCGAACATAGGAGAGACCATTCAGTTACTTACACACTTGCTTTTTGTTTGCAACCCTATCTGATTAGTTTGCAACCCTGTAAGTTCTTCATCCGCAACTATCTGTCTGATTCACTTTTAAAATTAATCATGGAAGCATTTTCAGGTATTACATTCCAGATCCCGACAGTTCTCAGTGAAAATGTTTCTTCTCATCTTCTCCCTACATCTTTTACCAATGATTACAAATTAACCCACTTGCTAGAAACAATTGTATTTTTGTCCCTCCGTTCTATCATAATCTTACCTTGAAATCTCTCTTCGGTCACCTCTTAGCCTTCTGTTTGTTACAAGAATAGGCATAACTCTGACGATACTGTGCCTTTAAGAAGCACATTCTAATGATTTTTTTTGCAAGTTTTCTCAAGCAGCTCCTAGCATTTTAGTTTGGCATCATTTTGTCTGTAACCTGTGTCCTCTAATTGTTACTGAAGCAATATAATGGACATCATGTTTATTTTTAATCTGGACTAATGTAGTGTCGTGGGATTTTATAATCCTTTTGGAATTTTTTTTATTCATTCGTGGGACATGGGCATTGCTGGCTGGCCAGCATTTATTGCCCATCCCTAGATGCCCTTGGAGGGCCGTTGAGAGTCAACCACATTGCTGTGTCACATGTAGGCCAGACCAAGTAAGGATGGCTGATTTCCTTCCCTAAAGAATGTTAGTGAACCAGATGGGTTTTTCTGATAATCAACAATGTTTTCATGGCTTTCAGTTGATTCTTAATTCCAGATTTAAAAAAAATTGAATTCAAATTCCACCATCTGCCATGGTGGGATTCGAACCCGGGTCCCCAGAACAGTCACTGAGTTTATGGATTAATAGTCTAACGATTATACCACCAGGCCATCGCCTCCCCCTAAGTATTAATCAAGCTCCACCCATTTCAGGGGTGGAGCTTGATTAACAGGTCAAGTGTTGCCTGGGGACAGTTTTTTCCATAGAAAAGTCCAAGGTTTTAGTTTCATTTTTCTCAGATGCTGTTTGGATTTGAGACGGAATGCAATATCTTTTGTTTTCCCCTTTCTCTGGAGTTGGAAATTCTGCTGCCTGAAGTTGCTGTTAGATACTAGTGGAGGCAGGCAGTGTCTATGTCTCTCTTTTTGTGCCAAGTCTAGAAAGGGGTGTAAGTTTTTGGGTTTTGTTTGACTTGGAACATCATAGATAGCTAGCTGTTAAGATTTACACCATATTATGTTTGATTCTTGTAATTGGTAAAAGTTATGCTGATGCTTTTTATTATATTTTAACTGCATTCTTAAATAAACTTTGTTTGATAAAAGTTTCCTAGCGGATCACTAGAATCATACCTGGAGTGAAATACCTTATACACACCCATGCCGAATTCAAAATGCATGTGTAAAACTTAGGGTCTAGGTTATCGTCATAAAACATCTTGGAGTTTCTGGCCTGGATCTTAACATAATCTTTCTAAGCTTTCCTCATATGTAAAGCCACTTATTCCTGGAAAGGCCCTGATAGCCCTCCTCTCTTCCCCTCCTACAGTCTTCACATCTTTCCTGAAGTGTGATGCCGAGAATTGTCCACAATACTCCTGATTTTGGTTTAACCAGAGAATTATAAATTTCTAGCATGATCTTTTTGGTTTTACATTATAAGCCTCCATTATGGACTCTAATAACCCAGGTACATTTTTAACCACATTACCAATTTACTGTGCCATATTTGTGAATTTGTGTATACACAGAGAACACAAAAATTTGCATTTTTCAAAAAATGTTCAATTTATACTCCAGTGTCTTTCCATATGTGTCCTCCCAAAATGCATCACTTCTCCTTATAGGCCTCCACCTTTTACATTTTGCCAATGTCGCTATGCTTTCGATGTTCTTCTGAACTTCAGAATTGTTTTCATCACTACCTAATGCATTACTGGAAACCTTATAATTGTGCTCCCTACATCTAAGTTTTAGGTTGTTTGAAATATTTGAAGCGAGTAACGATCCCAAAACTCACCCTTGGGTAACTCCACTACAAACCTCTTCCCTGTCTGAAAAATATCCACCTCATCTTCTACATCCTGTCACTTAGTTCATTCCATTTAATTTCATGGGTTTCCAACTTCTTAATGAGCTTCCGATGTGGCACTTTGTAAAAATGCCTCCTGAAAGTCTATACATATGTTTTTACTGCACCATTTTTATTTAAGTCTATATACACATTTACTGTGCCATCGTTATTGTGGCCAAATCCCTGCCGGTGTGTTTTTAGATGGTGGGGAGCATGAAATGGAACACCCCAAACTCTCAACAATTTCACGTTGGGGAAGGCAAGGCCTCTGCTGTGGCTCCAGTTGAGGCCCTTTCGTGGCCCATGTTTGGCCATCTAAGGGCTGTTTCCCAGCTCCTCAATATTTAGGTTGGCGGGAGGATTTCCCAGGTGTGGGGGAAGCCCGAAGATTATCGGGCTCAGGCTTCGGGCAGGAAGTGAGGTAGTTGGGTGCTTCCCTCCCACAATCCCCCTCAGCCCTGACCTTTCCTCCAACACCCCAATCATCCACTTCCAACCCCTCAGGCCTTTCCTACCCTCCCCATCCTGGGACCCTGAAAATCTACCTTTCGGTTCAGACCTGGGTCGGAATGGGCAGAATTTTCACAAAAAATGGCAAAGGGCAGGAGTTTTTTCCCTCTCCATTGCGTATTTGGTGTCAGCGGGAGATGGTGCTCTGCTTGCTGGTGGTGGGATAATATGGTCCCACTGTTGTCAACAGGGTTTCCCGTTGAATGTACACCTCACCACCCCTCACTCACTGGCGGGGGTGCGCCGTCGGGGGGGACCGTAAGATCCTGCCAACATGAACGGCAGCAAGACTTTGGTGAAGGTTCAGGTTCTGACTGAAAACTGATGTGTTTCGCCCCGGAGACACAGCCAGGTTTTCACTCCAGATCTTCTGACACTATGTCAAAAAAAAGCAGGGGGTGTGTGTTTGGATGGGAAACACCGTCATCCAAAAGATCCTGGCCCATAATGCTCTGGTACCTCTGTCAGGGCTAAATCACATTAGTTAGACATGATTTGTCTTGAACAAATCCATCCCAGCTCAACTTAATTAACAACAGCTTTCCAAATGAAAGTTATATTTTTGCAGATAGCAGTAGATTGCAATAGCCTCCATCACCAATGTTAGTCTGACTGGACCTTCGTTCCCTGGTTTAACATTCTGCCCGTTCTTGGACAGTGGCATATTAGCGGTCTTCCAGTCCCCTGGCACTACTCTTGTATCCAGTGAGGATTAACGTTTTGTGACCAACATCTCCGTTCTTTCATTGCTCCGTTCAGCAACCTAGGAGGCATTCCATATGGACCAGGTGGCTTATCCACTTTCAATAATGTTAACCTTTTTCAGTACATCTTTTCTACTTACTGCCATCTGTCACTGATGTTCCTTTATGCTTTTAGCCTAATCTTCACATTATTCCCTTGCATTGTGAGGACAGAAATAAGGCATTCATTTAATATTTCAGCCATGTCCACATTGATTTCCCTTTGGGTCCTTAGCAGCCCTCATGTTTTCCCTTGCTAATCTCTTGACCTTAAGTTTATGAAATTTTTTAGGGTTCAATTTAATATTTTCTGCTAACCTTTACTCGTAACTTCTCCTTGTCTCTATTCTTAACTTTTTTCCATTCCCTCTTGCACTACCCACAATCTTTCTGGTTATTAACCGAACCTCGTTCCTGATCTTTGTATTCTATTTTATTTTAACTTTTATTTCCTTTGCCATCCAGGCATTTCAGCTTTGGATGCTATATTCTTTCCTATCAAAAGAATATGTCTAGTTTATTTCTTCCCTGAAGGCTTTCCATTGCTGTTTTACTTTGCTGTTGCTTATTCTGGTTTACCTGTGCTGGGTTCGTTCCTGAATCACTGAAAGTAGCTCTTCCCCAGTTGAGCATTTTTACCTTCAAAATGATTATTTCCTGTTGCATGAAAAAAGAATAGAGCAATCATTATGGGTGAATATAATCTTCATGTTGATTGTGTTAATCAAGTTGGAAAGGGTAGCTACGACAACAAATTCATAGAGTGCATTAGGGATAGCTACATAGAATCATATCCTAGAATCCCTTCAGTGCAGAAGGAGGCCATTCAGCCTATCAAGTCTGCACTGATCACAATCCCACCCAGGCCCTATTCCCGCAACTCCATGCATTTTACCCTGCTAATCCCCCTGATGCTAACGGGCAATTTAGCATGACCAGTCAACCTGACCCGCACAGCTTTGGACTGTGGGAGGAAACCGGAGCACCCGGAGGAAACCCATGCAGACACGGGGAGAATGAGCAAACTCCACACAAACAGTGACCCGAGGCCGGAATTGAACCTGGGACCCTGGCGCTGTGAGGCAGCAGTGCTAACCACTGTGCCACCGTGCCATCCCATTCCTAGAGCAATTTGTCATGGAGCCACCCAGGGAACAGGCCATCTTGAATCTGGTAATGGCTAATGAGACAGTTTTAATAAATGACCTCAGAGTAAAACATCCCCTCGGAAGTAGTGATTGTAACATGATATAACTTAATATCCAGTTTGAGAATAAGCAACTGTGTTTAACTTAAATAAAGGGAATTACAATGAAATGAGGATGGAGTTAGCTAAAGTGGACTTGACAGATAGATCAGCAGGAAAAACAGTAAGCAAGCAGTGGCAGCCATTTAAGGATATAATTCATGACCCTCAGCAAAAATATATCCCAGTCAGAAGGAAAGAGTCTAAGAGAGGGACAGGCCAACCATGGCTAACCAAGGAAGTTAAGGAGAGTGTTAAGTTGAAGGAAATAGCATATAATCATCGTAGAATCGCTACAGTGCAGAAGGAGGCCACTCAGCCCATCGAGTCTCCACCGACTCTCTGACAGAATATCTTACCCAGGCCCACGCCCTTGTAAGATGTCAGATCGTGCCCATTGTTTTAGAGCTGTGACCTTTCATCAGGACATGCTTGAGCATTTCCTGTTTTTCATTTCAGGTCCCTCTGTGTCTACAGTGTTTTCCTTCCACTTTCCAAGTCTGCTCACTAGTCAAACACTTGGTTAGAAACTCATCATGGACAGCAGTGTAAAGCAGGCATGATTGAATGGCTGCCTAAATCCCTTCAATGGAGCTGAATATGAAGCAGACATGTATGAACGTGTTATTTTATTGTTTTCCCTTGTTTTGCAGAGTAAGGTATATGAAGGTGGCTGGTGTGAAACTGCCCATTCAGTGTTGCCATCAAAGACAAACCTCAAATTCCTTAAACGGCCATCTTATTCTCCATACTGTTTTGGGATGGTCCTGAGTTGAATTACTCCTGCGTTTAGCTACATCACACCAGTTATAGTGTGAAATACTTTGAGATGTTTCAATGATGTTAAAAATCAGGTAGCAAAGTTTAAATTTGAGGTGTAGTGCTTATGTTACTGGAATAGTGTGGTAGAGGCCTGGATCCCACCATGGCAGATGGGGATTTAGTTAATTTAGTTAATTTGAATTTAGTTAAATAAAATTTGGAATAAGAAGCTAGAATCAGGAAAATATTGGATTTACATAAAAACCCGTTGGATTCACTCAAGTTGTTGTGGGACAAATATCTGCCCTTGCTGCCTGGTCTGGTTTACATGTGACTCCAGGTCTATAGTAGTGTGATTGTCACTTAATGCCCCTCTGAAATGACCGAGCAAGCTGTACAATTGTCTTCAAAAAGGAGCGCTACTGCCTTCACAAGGGCAACTAAGATCAACAACTGAAGTTGGTTTTGCCAGTGGATTGCCACATCCCATGAATGAACGAACAAACAAAAGAATTGCTTGACAATTTTGACCAGGTTGTGAATTGATGGTGAATTATTGATTTTCTTTAATCTCCTGTGTGTCTCCTAGGAGCCATATGATTAATGACTTCTAATTCTCTGGAAAGCATATCAGCAAGCTATTATCATCATTTGAAGCCTTGCGACAGCTTCAATCTTTGTTCATGAATAGTGAAAATATATGAACAAAAACAAAATATAATATCTAATATCCAATCCATCCACGCTCTACCTATTCTTCACCCATCATTCATTCACCCATCACCGTTCCTAGTCCATATCCTCTTTGCACCCCCACCCAACCCCCCCACCACCCTGTGTTAGGGACCAGATCAGAAATTTCAAGGTGTATTGCGAAGTTAGCCTAGACCCCAACTTTTTTGATTTTGGCAATAGGATGGGCATAAAGGATTTCGCTCCAGGTATGATTCAGTTGACCCAGTAGGAAGCTTTTATTAAAACAAACTTTATTTTTAACAACACAGTTAAAATATAACAAAAAGAATTAACATAACTTTTACCAGTTAAAAATGCTTAAACATGACAAGGTATAATTCTTAACAGCTAGTTACCTCTATAGTTCCAATGTAATCGGTATCCTCATAGACATACATCCCTCTTCAGAATCTGTACAAAACAGATATGCTCACGCGGGTGCTATGTTTCCAGCCTTTTAACCCCTTTAAATAGATATGGAAATTAAGCTGGTCTCTGACCCTCATACAGCAACCTTCAGAGAAAGATCCACCCCCAAACAGCTGAATCTCAGAGAAAGAGACTAATTTCCTGCCAGATTCCAGTCTGAAAGTCCAGAGAGAAAAAGTGACACAGGGAAAGCAACCTCTCTCTAAGGATAAAAGCAAATTACTGCGGATCTCTCTAAGGATCCCAAGCAGGAAACTGGGCTTGATTTCTCTGTGTAAGCCTAGCTCCACCCAGTCACATGATTTTACTATCAAACAGCCTAATCAAGCTCTACTCTGCAAAACAAGGGAAAACAATAAAATAACAGAACAGCATTAGTCCAGATTTAAACAAACATTCTAGCAATTAGGACCAATTATGCTGCTGCAGTAACAACATAGACTGTCGTTTAGAGACCAAGTGGCACTGCTGTTTGAATAGACTGTTAAAAAAAATCCTGCACAGAAACATGACTCATATATATTTCTTAAAGGCACAGTATCGTCACACCTGTGATCTTCTCTCTCCCCCGAAATATATGTGCCCCCATCACAATGATGTCTGCCCATATCATGATCTCATGGAGTCCCCAATTGATGTCCCTATTGATGAATCCCAGGTAAAAATCTCTCCCTTCCCCCACACCCCAAAACCACCACATAATGTTCCCCCAAATTCTAATCTCTCTGTTACAGAAGAGAGAGATGGTAAGGTGGTTTCTCCCTTTTCCCACTTCTTGACAAACAACAACAGAGGTGGGGGTTTTAAAGGTGAAGTATTTTAACCCCTTTAAGTGCTGATTCTCAAGGACAGACAGAAGACAGGCTTTCTCATAAGTTTAAATTGAAAGAAAGAATAAATGTTTATTTCTCAACACCTGAACAGCACCCATTCGCTCATTCATACCAGGAACACACATACAAGAAAAGATGACCACAAAAGAGGTAGCTAGCACTTAGATTTATTTTACTTGTAGTTTTTAAGATGATAGCTGGAAATTTTGCAGGCCTGATGATTTGTTTTTGGTCCACTGAAGACTGTGGACTTATGAAGTTTCTAGTGATGAATTCAAAATGGCTTACTCCTGTTAACTGCTGGTTTCTATGTTGGTCCTGCTAATAAGAAGGAGAAAGAATAGTCCCAACTTCTCAGTGTGTTAGAATGTTACGCAGGGTCCTCTCTTTTTGCTGGGGGGGTGGGGGTTAGTTACCCTCTGTGGTCTCTGTCTCCCAGGCTGACTATTTTGGGCTGCTTTTCAAGATGCAAGTTAACAAGCTACTTCTTACCATAAGCTTGTTTCTGTCATATGACCACAGTATCAGTGTTCCCATTTTTCACAGCAATGGTTCCCAGACAATGTTAGCCTTGACACACAATGCGATTTGAAACTTGGCCATTGGACACATTTTATGGAATTTTGGTTTGCAACCTTTAAGCCCGTATGGCCATTGTATGTCAGTTTCGATTGGCATTTAGGCATTAATAGCTGTAAAGTCCACAGGAGAAATTTGTTACATGTTCAATGTATTGACAAAGGGATGTTCAGTTTACATTTTAATGTTCTGGCCATGCAAGGAAGACTGCTTGCAGCCTTGGACAGTCTCATGTATATTAGCAGTCAAAACTGGGGGTCACCTGAGCCCCTTGCTTCCATCTTGTGTCAAGGTAAATTGTCCAGTTTCCATTCTGCTTCTAAAAGTAAAGTATCCACTTTTTCAAAAATTTATGGGATACCTACATGGCATGATACCTTAGGATCCTTAGTTGATGCTCCCACGGATTTACCCCAAGTACCAATCCCTCCAATCCCATCCCATTAATATGTCCTGATCATTGATTACTCTACCCTTCCCATTGATGACCTCCCATGATCTCTTTGCCCTCCATAGATGTTCTGTTAATCCCAGATCTCTCTACCCTTCCCTCCCCATCGATGTCCCCTCGACTTCCGATGTCTTCAACTCTCCCATTGACATTTGCATCAATGATCACCTGCATGCCACCCCCCCACCCCCCGACCAATCTCTCCTACTCCTCCGCATCAATGTCTTTTTGATCTCTGATGTCTTTGGCCCTTCAATTGCTTGACACTCCCCCTTCCCCAAGCCCCCTCATCGATATCCTCCCAACTTACAATCTCTCGACCCTCCCCATCAATACTGCTCCCAAGGGGTGGCACAGTGGCACAGTGGTTAGCACTGCTGCCTCACAGCGCCAGGGACCCAAGTTCAAATCTTGGCTTGGGTCACTGTCTGTGTGGAGTTTGCATGTTCTCCCCGTGCCTGTGTGGGTTTCCTCTGGGTGTTCTGGTTTCCTTCCACAGTCCAAAAGACGTGCTGGTTAGGTGCATTGGCCATACTAAATTTCCCTCAGTGCATCCAAACTGGCGTCGGAGTGTGGCGACTAGGGGATTTTCACAGCGACTTCATTGCAGTGTTAATGTAAGCCTACTTGTGGCTAATAATAATAAATAAATAAAATTAATCTTCACTCCCTCCATTCCAGGTGTCTTGGTCTTGGCAACAGCTCAACAAAAGGACTGTTGCAATTTTAGTTTGGTAAAGTAAAATCTCCCTAGCACAAGACACAAATATTGCAAAATGTGCTGTTTCATTCCACTCATGTTTAGAAGATGTTGCAGGTCTACCCACTCAATAGCTAGACAATCTTTCAATCTGGCTACAGACAGGAAACAGAGTGTAAAAATGATAAACTGGCCCTCAGATTAAATTTGGAAGGGGCTGAGGGAAACCAGTGCTTCTGGGTTTCCTGAATTCAAAGCCACCTACCCTGCACAACTCCCTCCCTGTCTCCCCATTATTGTTGGGGCCTACAGTTCCGAGGCTTGGAACTGTTGGGGGGTGGGAGAGGGTTCCTTCCATACAGTTGACAGCAAATGAAGAGAACTATCTACCACACCAGGAGGAGGATGGGAAAGTTGATGTACAGGATGTGCTAGAGATGCAGGAAGTCGGCAGCATCAGCCTAGAACCGCTCAAAGTTCTTCACCCCATCCCAACTCAAAACCAGAGCATCATTAGAACCTGTTCATCTAAAGAATGAACAAAACCAGGGTAGTGACCCAGAGTACTGTTCTGGGGACCTGGGTTCGAATCCCACCACGGCAGATGGTGAAATTTGAATTCAGAAACAAATCTGGAATTAAAAGTCTAATGATGACCATGAATTGATTGTTAGAAAAACCCACCTGGTTCATTAATGTCCTTTAGGGAAGGAAATCTGCCTCCTTACCTGGTCTAGCCTACACGTGACTCCAGAGCCACAGCAATGTGGTTGACTCTTAACTACCCTCTGAAATGGCCTAGCAAGCCAGGGATGGACAGCAAATGCTGTTCTTGCCAGTGAAGCCCACATTCTGCGAAAGAATAAAGAACAACTGTCCTTGTATTGGCTGTCAATATGATTTGGATAATATGTTTTTTATAAAATGGTAACAGTTGGCAGACTAGTGAAATAGGAAAATCGCCGCCCTGATCCAAGCCTCCGGAAAACTAAGTATGAGTAGATTAAAAAATGGCACAGCTTCAATTGACCAAACTCTATTTTATTTGCATTCTATGTATCTTATGGTGGAACAATTTTACTCACCAGCCTAAAGCATTTTGTATGTTGAGGCATTGCTGATACCTGTATTTATGCTACTATTTCACTTGGGTGCAAGGAACCAGGTGTGACTAAAGGGGCTGTGGTTTTTTTCCTGCTCCTTTCTATTAACTAGCCCTCACGCACTATGTTTAGGGATCAGTGAGTGAGTTGTTGTCTTCAGAAGAAAATTATTTGCTGCATCAAGGATTTAAATAGATGTTTTCTAACAGTGGAGCTGGTTCGTGAGCGTAAAATAGGCCTCTTCAGCCATCGCTATGCAGATAGTCATAAGCAGCTTCATATAACTATTGACTTAATCAATGAGATGTGGAGATAGGACCCAGCTAGCAGCTTGTGATAGCAAAGTACATAGAATATTTAGTAATACACGTATGCGATCCTTGGCATCTTACAAAAGCAATAATACCTTATGTTCATATTGTGCCTTTAATGCAATTAAAGTTTCCCAAGGCATTCACAGGATCAGCAACATTGGACACCAAGCATCATGATGTGGAGATGCCAGTATTGGACTGGGGTGGGCACAGTACGAAGTCTCACAACACCAGGTTAAAGTCCAATAGGTATTTTGGTATCACGAGCTTTCGGAGTGCTGCTCCTTCATCAGGTGCGTGGAGAGTTGGATTCACAAACAGAGCATATATAGACTCTTGCAATTGAGTCTGTGTCTATATATGCCCTGTTTATCTTGCAATTAAGTCCAGAAGTAGGGCTACTACCACTGTGCCACAAGACCTCCTTACTTACGTACATATACACCAACATCCTTCTGTTCCTGCAACTCCTTTAGAGTTTCTCCCTTTTTGGAGTCATAGAGGTTTACAGCATGGAAACAGGCCCTTCGGCCCAACTTGTCCATGCCGCCCTTTCTTTTTTAAAACCCCTAAACTAATCCCAATTGCCCACATTTGGCCCATATCCCTCTGTACCCATCGTACCCATGTAACTATCTAAATGCTTTTTAAAAGACAAAATTGTACCCGCCTCTACTACTACCTTTGACAGCTTGTTCCAGACACTCACCACCCTCTGAAAAAATTGCCCCTCTGGACACTTTTGTATCTCGCCCCTCTCACCTTAAACCTATGCCCTCTAGTTTTAGACTCCCCTACCTTTGGGAAAAGATATTGACTATCTAGCTGATCTGTGCCCCTCATTGTTTTATAGACCTCTATAAGATCCCCCCTCAGCCTCCTATGCTCCAGAGAAAAAAGTCCCAGTCTATCGAGCCTCTCCTTATAACTCAAACCATCAAGTCCCGGTAGCGTCCTAGTAAATCTTTTCTGCACTCTTTCTAGTTTAATAATATCCCTTCTATAATAGGGTGACCAGAACTGTACACAGTATTCCAAGTGTAGTCTTACCAATGTACAACTTCAACAAAATGTCCCAACTCCTGTGTTCAATGTTCTGACCAATGAAACCAAGCATGCCGAATGCCTTCTTCACCATTCTATCCATCTGCGACTCCATTTTCAAGGAGCTTTGAACCTGTACCCCTAGATCTTTTTGTTCTATAACTCTCCCCAACGCCCTACCATTAACTGTTCGAACTTTATAAATTTCTATGAGATCCTCTCTCACTCTTCTAAACTCCAATGAATATGACCTTAACTGATTTATTCTCTCCTCATGTGACAGACCTGCCATCAGCCTGGTAAACCTTCGCTGTACTCACTCTATAGCAAGGACATCCTTCCTCAGATAAGGATACTGAAGCTGCACACAATACTCCAGATGTGTCTTCACCAATGCTCTATACAATTGTAGTTGGACATCCCTATTCCTATAATCAAATCCTCTCACTAGGAAGGCCAACATACCATTTGCCTTCTTTATTGCCTGCTGTACCTGCACACTTACTTTCAGCGAATGTTGCACAAGGATACCAAGGTCTTGCTGAGTATCCACCTCTCTCAGTTTACACCCATTCAAATAATAATCTATCTTCCTATTTATGCTATGAAGTGGATAACCTCACATTTATCCACATTATATTGTATCTGCCATGCAGATGCCCACCCACTCAATCTGTCTTAATCAGTTTGAAGCATCTTTGTGTCCTCTTCACAGCTCATCCTCCCACCCAACTTCGTATCATCTGCAAACTTGGAGCTAATACACTTAGTTCCTTCTTCCAAATCCAAAGTTGTGGGATTCTATTGCTGCTCAAAGCTTATTCAAAATGTCTTTAGCAGAGTGTCCTTTGACCTTGTTGGGGTGAGCAGTTTCTTCAGCAGCTCAGAGATCCCTGGGTCAAAAATATTGCCCTTTCCTTTTCCACACTGCCTGTTTGTTATCTGGATTATCAGGATCTTGGAACACATTGTTAGCGGAGAAAAGTATCCCCCACCTCTCCACGTACACACCAAAAGATTTGATCAGGGCAGTACCCCACAGTCTCCTAAAGATTCTTGGAGACTGCCATCTTGGATGGTCAGCCAACCCGCCTGTAAAATACACCTTTATTTAGGCCAGGTTTTTGAGCCTTTTTCTCACACAAAGAGCATCAACAGGTTCCTCGGCTGGTTAGCTAGGGGCTGTCCCAACCGACTGTAACATCTGTGCTAACAAAAATTCCTCATGTGGAAAACATGCATGTTGGTGACAGAGAAACTGATTTAACTTGTTTGTCCTTATATACGGAAATACACATAAGGCCACAAGAGAGCGCTATTGAGGGAGCTAATGTAACTTAGTAGTGCGGAGTGATAGGTGAATAGGACTTGGTCGGAGTGAGGACATGGTCAAGAAATGGGGTTGAGAAACTTAGCAGCCATGATTGAATGGCGAAGCAGACTCAATGGATTGAATGGCCTGATTCTGCTCCGATATCTTATGGTCGCAATTTGAAATTTTTGGATGAGAAGTGTATTTATTAGTGTCACAAGTAGGCTTACATTAACACTGCAATGAAGTTACTGTGAAAATCCCCTAGTCGCCACACTCCGGCGCCTGTTTGGGTACACTGAGGGAGAATTTAGCATGGCCAATGCTCCTAACCAGTAGATCTTTTGGACTGTGGGAGGAAACCGGAGCACCCGGAGGAAACCCACACAGACACGGGGAGAACGTGCAGACTCCGCACAAGCAGTGACCCAAGCCGGGAATTGAATCCAGGTCCCTGTGAGGCAGCAGTGCTAAGCACTGGGCCACCGTGCCAACCTCAGGTTTATGGAGAGTAGATGTGGGAGACCACCCAGGAATGTGTTGGAATAGTCACGTCTGAAGGGGACAAGAGGCCTGAATGAGGGTTTCAGCAGAAGATGAGCTGAGGCAGGGTTGGCATCGGGCAAAAGAAGGTTGTTTTTCTTTTATTTTTGCTTGTTGCTAGGCTTTACATTCTAGCTTTTCAATTATATACAACGATAAATGTTTTACCACTGAAGAGCAATGGTGTTCTCCTGCATTTATCCCCTAACTCACCATTAAAATAAATGATCTGGTTTTTATCATTGGGGTTTGTGAGATCTTGCCTTGTGCTCACTGGCTGCCGCAGTACATTTGTTACAACAGTGACTCCACCACCAAGGCACTTGACTGGCTATAATGACATGCTTTAGCAGAAGTTTGGAAAGGCGCTATATAAATGAAAGTCTTTCTTTCGCTGAGGGGAGCTTTACCGAACCGTGTTTTGCAGTGGGCTTTTCTTTAAATTCCAAACCCTTTGAAACCATGTTAAGGTATAATTATTATTTTAAGGTATTTTAGAAGCACTTTTGGGAATCTTGCAAAATGCTGCTTTCAAACCGAGGCGTGTGCAGCTGCCGGAGTACTCTTGTTTTTAGATTGAATTTGACTAAAAGCACACGGCTTTTACGGGGGAGCTTTGAAACAGTAATAAATTATGCAGCATGTATCAGATCTGTAGTGCTGTGTAAATTGTGGACGGTCTTTTCTGCATCATTTCTTTTAAGAAACAACAGATGCAAAAATTCTGCATCTTTTCTGTGAATAAAAAGGAAAAAAAATACTGCTTCCTTTGGTAAAAGTTGAAATGCAGTTCATTTGCTCGCCTTTATGTTCATCTGTGTATGTGTGTATTGTCCATGATTAAAGCCAGTTTTGGTAGACTTTAGATAAGCACAAGAGGGTTCTTAAAGCAAAACCCCTTTGACAGATGGGGATGGTGTGATCCAGGAAGTGCAGCGCCTGCTGAATAAATCAGCTGACATGCTCCATCTCCCCGTCTAGATGGAATGAGCCTTCGAGCTCGCTGAACAGATAGATACGGGGAGGCACAGCTCCAGAGCGCACTCCGGGGCTGAGGCTGCTGGAAGGGAAAAGGAACCGCTGGCAGCTCGGATAAAGGGGGATTTTTGTTTTTATTTCGCTTTTGCAGGGCGGTGGGACAAAAACAATATATATATATATATAAATCTCCAGCCATGGCTTCCAATTTTAATGATATAGTGAAGCAGGGATACGTGAAGATCCGCAGCAGAAAGCTGGGGGTAAGTAGAAGATGCGGTGACAGTGGCGTGAAATGTGCTGGAGGAGAATATTTTTAATTGGGTACGAAAGCTACCAGCCCTGGCTGCCTTGTGCACGCACACAGGGTGGGCTCTGGACAGTGATAAGAGATTGTCGCTGCAACTGTGCCTTGATCAGTGGTGTTCCGTACAAAAGAAAATCAGCTTGTCACATATATAACTTAGTGGGTGACTGAGTGCGTTTGCCCACTGACAGACAGTGCAAAGTTTGTATTATGGGTTGCCCTACCCAGAAATGTTGCCGGGAAAACAAAGTTAAGGATTGCATTAAATGTGCAGTAGTTTTCTAACCCATGTTCTATCTCCATACTAGCTGTGCTTCCAGTTTGTGCCAACCTGCAGCCACTGTGATGCATAAGGGCAGCTGTGATTCAACCTAGTATCTTATGTATTGTTAATCTTCAACAAAAAAATTGGACTGGGTTATTGATTATTTTAATCACATTTTGTCACCTTTGTGCTTGTCAGGTAATGCAACACTTTCACACCATGGGATTCTGTTATATCTGCAGTAAGTTCTAACCCGTTGGCAAAGTTATTTTGAACTAAAAATGCAAGAATGGCTGGGATTTGTGGTTGTGTGCTTCTCTTCAGCACTTTGCCCCCATTAGGTGCTGTTCACCATATGTACAGTGGATCTGGTTATATGCTCCCAGGACCAAATGTGTCGCATTGGGCTGCTGTGTGTTTTATTGCTTATGGCTTTTTTCGCCAATGTATAGCATCAGAGTGTCACATTAGAGGACTATTGTGTGTGAATGTGAGTGCAGCAGTAGGACAACTGGAAGCACCGGCGTGCCATTACAGCAGAAAGGGCTATGGTACATAGATTCTGAGTACTGTAGCACAGTGACTGCAGGAACTCGTATCAGTAACAGGCACTGAAAGGCAAGAGGGCTGATCAGAGGTTGCAGTTGAAAGAAGCCTGACCTTTTCTTTATTTTCGAAAAAAATCTATCCTGGCTCTTCTCTAAATGAAAGCAGCCAAGTTCTTACGACAGTCTCCAATTTTGTGAAGATTATTTGCACTTTCACACCAGCTACCCTTTGCTCCACGCAATTGGAAGCATAACTAACAACTGTGCAGTCTAACATTTGCCAGATCTGGAATGGCACCATGTTCTGAATATCCTTCACGATGGATAGAACTAAGAAATGTGTGTTTTCCTCCCCAAATACTGTCCCTATTTTTGTGCTAACGGTGGAATTGCAGCTTGATGAATGTGTTTCTAATCTGTGATTAAGATTTGTGTGGACTGTGCTACGGTGCTCGACAGACTCTTTGCACATGTTCGTTTATCTAGCTTATAGCAACTTTGGCCGCGTTTTGCTGTGCAGGTCAATGATGTGTGACATGTGCAAGGCTTCAATTTGCAGGCAATTGCCGGGAGGAAGTCTTGTGAAATCTGTGCTGTCTCGGGCAACTTGCCACGGTTTGAGATACCGTCGTGTAAGGAAGCGATGCAGGTCTGGGTACAAGAATCTTGAAATGAGAAGGACAAAAAATCACTGGCATTTCCTAAAGGTTACATGAATAGTAACCTACTGTGGAAACTGAGTTGTAAACATAGATTTCTTTTGTTGTTTCTCTTAGACCATTGCAATTCCTATTGGTGTGGCTCGTACTTTGGGTCAAGTAAACCTCTTTCAGGCCTACATATAAAAACAGTTCTTTTTGAACCAATTTGGAGATTTGTGCTTCTAAATGTGTGAAAACTGTATGGTTACCTGTGGAA